>NC_057806.1:584472660-584743087 GCF_018294505.1 Triticum aestivum | reverse complement strand
CAGTATCGAGAGTATTGCATCTCCAACGGAGTGGGTTAGTATAGTTACTCTCCTCAGTTCACCACTGGCTTGTTTTCCCAGGTCCTAGTTCACGGGATCTCCGATCATATAGGTTGGGTTACCACCATGGCAACTCATGTGGGTCTCATACCCATCTCCCTCGATGCATTATCTATCACAACACGTGATAGCCCTTTTGTAAAGGGATCTGCCAGATTCTTAGCCGTATGGACATAGTCCAACGCTATCACTCCGGAGTTTCTTAATTTTCTGACAACTTTTAATCTCATTCTTATGTGTTTGGTGGACTTCATGTTGTCCTTTGAACTCTTCACCTTGGTGATGACAGTCTGATTGTCACAGTTCATAAGGATAGCCGGAACCGGTTTATCAACCAATGGCAAGTCCATCAAAAGATCTCGAAGCCATCTCGCTTCAACACCAGATGTGTCTAATGCCGTTAATTCTTCTTCCATTGTCGATCTCGTTAAGATCGTTTGCTTGCAAGACTTCCAGGAAACAGCGCCACCTCCAAGAGTAAACATATACCCAGTTGTGGCCTTCATCTCATCAGCATCAGAGATCCAATTCGCATCACTATACCCTTCAAGTACCGACGGGTATCCGGTATAGTGAAGTCCATAGTTCATAGTACCTTTCAGATAGCACATAACTCTCTCAATAGCATGCCAATGTACATCACCCGGTTTGGAAACAAACCGGCTCAGTTTGCTCACAGCAAACGCGATGTCAGGCCTCGTTGCGCTCGCTAGGTACATCAGTGAACCAATGATTTGAGAGTATCTCAATTGATCTTTAGCCATGCCTTTGGACTTTCGAATCAATACGCTAGGATCATATGGTGTTTGAGATGGTGTGCAGTCCGAATATCCAAAACGACTCAACACCTTCTCAACGTAATGGGATTGCAGAAGTGTGATCCCACCCTCATTATCTCTCAGTAGCTTGATGTTCAAGATAACATCAGCCACACCAAGGTCTTTCATCTCAAAGTTCTGAGATAGAAACGATTTGACCTCCTCAATGACTTTGAGGTTTGTTCCGAATATCAGTATGTCATCAACATACAAGCACAGTATAACTCCTTCGCCCCCACCATGGCGATAGTATACACATTTGTCAGCCTCATTAACAACGAAACCAACAGATGTCAGAGTTGTATTAAACTTATCATGCCATTGCTTAGGTGCTTGTTTCAGGCCATATAAAGATTTTATCAACCTACACACCTTTCTTTCCTGACCATCTATCACAAAGCCATCAGGCTGTTGCATGTAGATTTCCTCCTTTAGCTCTCCATTTAGAAAAGCCGTCTTAACATCCATCTGATGGACGAGAAGACCATATGAGGCCGCCAACGAGAGTAATACTCGAATGGTGGCCAGTCTAGCCACAGGTGAATAAGTATCAAAGAAATCTTCCTCTTCTTGCTGGTCATAGCCCTTGGCCACAAGCCTAGCCTTGTACTTTTCAATCGTACCATCGGGCCTAAGCTTCTTTTTGAACACCCACTTACATCCCAGTGGTTTGCAACCATAGGGACGGTCAGTGATCTCCCATGTCCCGTTAGCCATGATGGAATCCATCTCGCTACGGACCGCATCCTTCCAGTAGTCAGCTTCTGGAGAGGCATACGCTTCTGAAATAGAAGTGGGAGTATCATCCACGAGGTACACGAAGAAATCATCACCAAAGGTCTTTGCAGTCCTTTGTCTCTTGCCCCTACCAAGGGTTTCCTCGTCATCCTCCTCGGGATTTTCATCATGTGTTTGTTCATAATATTCCATAGGGATGGCAGGTTCAGGAGTCTCCTCAGATTCCTGTCTAGAAGTGCTTTGCATATCTCTCATAGGTAAAATATCCTCAAAGAATGTAGCATCCTTAGACTCCATAATTGTACCAATCTTCTGGTCAGGTACCTCAGATTTCACTACTAGAAATCTATAGCCAACGCTGTTCTTAGCGTAGCCCAAATTAATGCAGTCCACGGTCTTATGTCCAAGCTTACGCTTTTTGGGGATCGGCACGTTGACTTTCGCCAAACAGCCCCAAGTGCGCAAGTACGAGAGTGTCGTCCTTCTCTTTGCCCATTTCTCATAGGGAGTGATCTCACTATCCTTTGTCGGAACTTTATTCAGGACATGACATGCCGTCAATATAGCCTCCCCCCACCATGCCTTGGATAAACCCGATGTATCTAACATGGCGTTAACCAAATCAGTTAGAGTACGGTTTTTCCGCTCGGCAACCCCGTTTGACTGGGGTGAATAGGGAGGCGTCCTCTCATGAATAATGCCGTGTTCCGCACAGAAGGAATCAAACTCACTCGAGAAGTACTCTCCACCACGATCTGACCGGACTCGTTTAATTTTCTTTTCAAGTTGATTTTCAACTTCTGCCTTATAGATTTTAAAGTAGTGTAGAGCCTCATCTTTAGTATTTAACAGATACACAAAGCAATATCTAGTGGAATCATCTATCAATGTCATGAAGTATCTCTTTCCACCTTTAGTCAACACACCATTCATCTCGCAAAGATCAGAATGTATGAGTTCTAATGGTGCCAGGTGTCTCTCCTCCGCGGCCTTATGAGGCTTGCGAGGTTGCTTAGCTTGCACACATGAAAGGCACTTAGAACCTTTGGCTAAAGTGAAACTCGGGATTAAATCCAACTTGGATAGCCGCGTCATAACACCGAAACTTATGTGACAAAGACGTGAGTGCCAAACCTCAGATTCATTAATACTCGAATGAATATGGTTCACGACTTTATTACAGAAATCTGCGAGGGAAAGGCGGAACATCCCTCCGCTCTCATAACCTTTTCCAACAAATAGTCCATACTTAGTAACAACTAATTTATTAGACTCGAATACCAACTTAAACCCTTCTCTACATAGAAGGGAGCCACTAACGAGGTTCTTCTTGATGGCGGGGACATGCTGCACGTTCTTCAGCTGCACGATCCTTCCCGAAGTAAACTTCAGATCGACCGTGCCAACACCATGAACAGAAGCACTCGCGCCATTCCCCATCAATACGGACCCGTGGCCTGTGACCTGGTAAGAAGAGAACAATGAAATGTCAGCACACACATGAACACCTGCACCTGTATCCACCCACCAATCGGTAGGCTGAAACACTGAAAAACAGTAAATAAATTACCGTACCCAGATGCACCATTCTCATTGTTGCTCACAATCATGTTGACAGACTTGGAGTCCTGTCCTGACTTCTTAAACTTGTTTGGGCACTTGTTGGCCCAATGTTCAGCCGAACCACAAGTAAAGCAGCCCTCATCCTTCTTGTTCTTCTTGAAGGTCTTCTTACCCTTCTTCTTAAAGTCGGCAGTCTGTTGGACACCGTTCTTTCCCCTGGGCTTGTGGGAATTGGAGTTCTTCTGATGCACCATATTGGCCACAGAAGTTCCTTCGACCCCTTTTCCGTGCGAGTCCTTTGCCCTTGAGTTCTGCTCAACACTCAGATGGCCAATGACATCCTCCACAGAGAATTCACGCCTCTGATGTTTCAGAGTGGTGGCAAAGTTCCTCCAGGAATTGGGGAGCTTAGCGATTATGCAGCCCGCGACAAATTTGCCCGGTAACTCGCACTTAAGAAGCTCAAGCTCCTTAACAATGCATATTATCTCATGAGCCTGCTCCAATACAGGACGGTTTTCAACCATCTTGTAATCGTGGAACTGCTCTATAATATACATCTCGCTCCCTGCATCGGCAGCCCCGAACTTAGATTCGAGCGCCTCCCACAAGTCCTTGGCAGACCACATATGTAAATATGCATCAACCAGCTTATCTCCAATCACGCTCAGAACTGCCCCGAGGAACACCACGGTGGCCTCCTTAAACGCCTTCTCCTGTTCAGGAGCGATCGTTCCTGTAGGAGTCACACCGGCGACCCAGAACACGTTCATGGCCGTGAGCCATAAGGTGGTTTTAGTCTGCCAACGCTTAAAGTACGTCCCCGTAAACGGGGACGGTTTCAGTGCAGCAGCAAAACCAGAATTCGAAAAACTCCTACAGATATTAGGTTTTTGGATTGATGAGAAAATAGGCAGTTTTCCGATTAAATTAATCCATGAATAAATCATGAGCATGACATGGACAGCATTGATAACATACTGATTATGATCTAACAGAGCATGTACTACGCATATAGTAGAGACATCTACGCATACCGCTAGTACTGCTACAACAGAAAGAAACACGAGAGGGATAAGCGATGTATACCCTCCAATCGGCCACGCGGTGGCGGTGGCGGTGACAGCAGCCGCGGCATCCTCGGCGGCCTTCTTGTCGGCCTCGGCTTTCTCAGCGGCGGCACGGTCGGTGTCGGTCGACATGGTGATGATGAAGGTGATGCGGACGTAGATGAACAGAAGCGAGCAGTCGCGTAGTCGCTACCCAAAAACCTAATCGCCCCTCTCCCCGTACAGGATCCGGAGAGGCGTGGTTTCGGCGGCAGCAGCAGCAGAGGAACGACGTGGGCGTGGAGGCGGAGATGCGTTCTGTTTCGTGACGGCTAGGGTTGGCAGCGCCCCACATATATATGTGCGGCCGCGCGTGGAGAGACGTGGGCTGAACCCACGTCCAAGTCGGTAGCCCATGATCCGACGTCTCAGATCGTGGCCCCACCTGTCAAAGACTCTCCGTTCCTGACCGGCAAAAAGAAGCGCATAGGAGTGAGCTCGGCTCGGCTCAATCCCGCAACCCGCGGCGCGGCGCGTCGTGACGAGGCGTGGCGTGGCGAGGCGAGCGGAGGAGGAGGAGTGCGCGAGGGCCTCATCTCTTCTCAAGCTCCAATAGCATGAGGGAGAGAGTCCCTTATAAACCACTCCAACTCTCCTTCCACTTCCAAGGTGGGACTAAACTTCCCACACACCTAGTGCCATATAACCCACATGGGCCCTTAGAGATTTTTCAGAAATTGCAATATGGGCCTAGAGCCCATCTCAGATTTCAGCAATCCCCCACCAGATCTCGAGGGCCCATAGTGTCCTCTGTTCCAAATACTGTTTTGATATACTAGTGTTTCAGTGAAGACCTGTTAAGGTTGAGCTTCACCTAGAGCAAGTAGCTACATTCCTTCACAACTGAACAATGGACTATGCCTTGAATTGTCAGTTTGGCGTAAAGAAGTTTCACCACATGTCTTACTAGTACTGGGCTGCCGAAGGCTGACCCCTCGGGTGGAGCATATAAGTCACACTCCTGGCCTATTCATGAGTTTACTAGAGATCACCCCAATCTCATAGACTGTGACTAGCAGTCGAGCTCACATAGGTGTGTTCCTCCAAAGATCGCTCTGTAGGATAGCATCTTGCTTATACATATAAGCCTTGGAACACATTAAGACAATAGTCATCCTTCCGTACAGTTTCCGAGAGTATTGCATCTCCAACGGAGTGGGTTAGTAAAGTTACTCTCCTCAGTTCACCACTGGCTTGTTTCCCCAGGTCCTACTTCACGGGATCTCCGATCACATAGGTTGGGTTACCACCATGGTAACTCATGTGGGTCTCATACCCATCTCCCTCGATGCACTATCTATCACTACACGTGATAGCCCTTTCGTAAAGGGATCTGCCAGATTCTTAGCCGTATGGACATAGTCCAACGCTATCACTCCGGAGTTTCTTAATTTTCTGACAGCTTTTAATCTCATTCTTATGTGTTTGGTGGACTTCATGTTGTCCTTTGAACTCTTCACCTTGGTGATGACAGTCTGATTGTCACAGTTCATAAGGATAGCCGGAACCGGTTTATCAACCAATGGCAAGTCCATCAAAAGATCTCGAAGCCATCTCGCTTCAACACTAGATGTGTCTAATGCCGTTAATTCTGCTTCCATTGTCGATCTCGTTAAGATCGTTTGCTTGCAAGACTTCCAGGAAACAGCGCCACCTCCAAGAGTAAACATATACCCAGTTGTGGCCTTCATCTCATCAGCATCAGAGATCCAATTCGCATCACTATACCCTTCAAGTACCGATGGGTATCCGGTATAGTGAAGTCCATAGTTCATAGTACCTTTCAGATAGCGCATAACTCTCTCAACAGCATGCCAATGTACATCACCCGGTTTGGAAACAAACCGGCTCAGTTTGCTCACAGCAAACGCGATGTCAGGCCTCGTTGCGCTCGCTAGGTACATCAGTGAACCAATGATTTGAGAGTATCTCAATTGATCTTTAGCCATGCCTTTGGACTTTCGAATCAATACGCTAGGATCATATGGTGTTTGAGATGGTGTGCAGTCCGAATATCCAAAACGACTCAACACCTTCTCAACGTAATGGGATTGCAGAAGTGTGATCCCACCCTCATTATCTCTCAGTAGCTTGATGTTCAAGATAACATCAGCCACACCAAGGTCTTTCATCTCAAAGTTCTGAGATAGAAACGATTTGACCTCCTCAATGACTTTGAGGTTTGTTCTGAATATCAGTATGTCATCAACATACAAGCACAGTATAACTCCTTCGCCCCCACCATGGCGATAGTATACACATTTGTCAGCCTCATTAACAACGAAACCAATAGATGTCAGAGTTGTATTAAACTTATCATGCCATTGCTTAGGTGCTTGTTTCAGGCCATATAAAGATTTTATCAACCTACACACCTTTCTTTCCTGACCATCTATCACAAAGCCATCAGGCTGTTGCATGTAGATTTCCTCCTTTAGCTCTCCATTTAGAAAAGCCGTCTTAACATCCATCTGATGGACGAGAAGACCATGTGAGGCCGCCAACGAGAGTAATACTCGAATGGTGGTCAGTCTAGCCACAGCTGAATAAGTATCAAAGAAATCTTCCTCTTCTTGCTGGTCATAGCCCTTGGCCACAAGCCTAGCCTTGTACTTTTCAATCGTACCATCGGGCCTAAGCTTCTTTTTGAACACCCACTTACATCCCAGTGGTTTGCAACCATAGGGACGGTCAGTGATCTCCCATGTCCCGTTAGCCATGATGGAATCCATCTCGCTACGGACCGCATCCTTCCAGTAGTCAGCTTCTGGAGAGGCATACGCTTCTGAAATAGAAGTGGGAGTATCATCCACGAGGTACACGAAGAAATCATCACCAAAGGTCTTTGCAGTCCTTTGTCTCTTGCCCCTACCAAGGGTTTCCTCGTCATCCTCCTCGGGATTTTCATCATGTGTTTGTTCATAATATTCCATAGGGATGGCAGGTTCAGGAGTCTCCTCAGATTCCTGTCTAGAAGTGCTTTGCATATCTCTCATAGGTAAAATATCCTCAAAGAATGTAGCATCCTTAGACTCCATAATTGTACCAATCTTCTGGTCAGGTACCTCAGATTTCACTACTAGAAATCTATAGCCAACGCTGTTCTTAGCGTAGCCCAAATTAATGCAGTCCACGGTCTTATGTCCAAGCTTACGCTTTTTGGGGATCGGCACGTTGACTTTCGCCAAACAGCCCCAAGTGCGCAAGTACGAGAGTGTCGTCCTTCTCTTTGCCCATTTCTCATAGGGAGTGATCTCACTATCCTTTGTCGGAACTTTATTCAGGACATGACATGCCGTCAATATAGCCTCCCCCCACCATGCCTTGGATAAACCCGATGTATCTAACATGGCGTTAACCAAATCAGTTAGAGTACGGTTTTTCCGCTCGGCAACCCCGTTTGACTGGGGTGAATAGGGAGGCGTCCTCTCATGAATAATGCCGTGTTCCGCACAGAAGGAATCAAACTCACTCGAGAAGTACTCTCCACCACGATCTGACCGGACTCGTTTAATTTTCTTTTCAAGTTGATTTTCAACTTCTGCCTTATAGATTTTAAAGTAGTGTAGAGCCTCATCTTTAGTATTTAACAGATACACATAGCAATATCTAGTGGAATCATCTATCAATGTCATGAAGTATGTCTTTCCACCTTTAGTCAACACACCATTCATCTCACAAAGATCAGAATGTATGAGTTCTAATGGTGCCAGGTGTCTCTCCTCCGCGGCCTTATGAGGCTTGCGAGGTTGCTTAGCTTGCACACATGAAAGGCACTTAGAACCTTTGGCTAAAGTGAAACTCGGGATTAAATCCAACTTGGCTAGCCGCGTCATAACACCAAAACTAATGTGACAAAGACGTGAATGCCAAACTTCAGATTCATTAACATTCGAATGAATATGGTTCTTGACTTTATTACAAAAATCTGCGAGGGAAAGGCGGAACATCCCTCCGCTCTCATAACCTTTTCCAACAAAGAGTCCATATTTTGTAACAACTAATTTATTAGACTCGAAAACCAACTTAAACCCTTCTCTACATAGAAGGGAGCCACTAACGAGGTTCTTCTTGATGGCGGGGACATGCTGCACGTTCTTCAGCTGCACGATCCTTCCCGAAGTAAACTTCAGATCGACCGTGCCAACACCATGAACAGAAGCACTCGCGCCATTCCCCATCAATACGGACCCGTGACCTGTGACCTGGTAAGAAGTGAACAATGAAATGTCAGCACACACATGAACACCTGCACCTGTGTCCACCCACCAATCGTTGGGTTGAAACACTGAAAAAACAGTAAATAAATTACCGTACCCAGATGCACCATTCTCATTGTTGCCCACAATCATGTTGACAGACTTGGAGTCCTGTCCTGACTTCTTGTACTTGTTTGGGCACTTGTTGGCCCATTGTTCAACCGAACCACAAGTAAAGCAGCCCTCGTCCTTCTTGTTCTTCTTGAAGGTCTTCTTACCCTTCTTCTTAAAGTCGGTATTGTGTTGGACACCGTTCTTTCCCTTGGGCTTGTGGGAGTTGAAGTTCTTCTGGTTCACCATGTTGGCAACAGAAGTCCCTTCGGCCCCTTTTCCGTGCGAGTCTTTTGCCCTCGAATTCTGCTCAACACTCAGATGGCCAATGACATCCTCCACAGAGAATTCACGCCTCTGATGTTTCAGAGTGGTGGCAAAGTTCCTCCAGGAATTAGGGAGCTTAGCGATTATGCAGCCCGCGACAAACTTGCCTGGTAACTCGCACTTGAGAAGCTCAAGTTCCTTAACAATGCATATTATCTCATGAGCCTGCTCCAATACAGGACGGTTTTCAACCATCTTGTAATCGTGGAACTGCTCTATAATATACATCTCGCTCCCTGCATCGGCGGCCCCGAATTTAGATTCGAGCGCCTCCCACAAGTCCTTGGCGACATGCACATGTAAATATGCGTCGACCAGTTTATCTCCGATCACGCTAAGAACTGCTCCGAGAAACACAACGGTAGCCTCCTTGAACGCCTTCTCCTGTTCAGGAGCAATCGTTCCCGTGGAGACACCGGTGACCCAGAACACGTTCATAGCCGTGAGCCATAACGTGGTCTTAGTCTGCCAACGCTTGAAGTATGTACCGGTAAACTTATCCGGTTTCAGTGCAGCGGCAAAGCCACTTGCCGAGAAATTCCTACACATAATAGGTTTTTGGATTGTTGAGCAAATAGGCAATTTCTCGATTAAATTAATCCATGAGTAAATCACTAGCATGGCATTGACTAAGTTGATGACGTACTCACTCTGATCTAAACATGCATGTACTAAGAAAACAGTAGACAAATCTACACATACTACTAGTACTGCTAATATGAAAATAATCAGGAGCGGGATAAACGAGTTATACCCTCCAGTAGGCCACACAGAGGCCGCGGCTTTGGTGGCAGCAGCGGCGTCCTCGGCGACCTTCTTGTCGGCTTCAGCTTTCTCGGCGGCGGCACGGTCGGCGTCGGTGGACATGGTGATGACGAAGGCGACGCAGACGTAGAGGAAGTAGACGATCGGAAGCGAGCAGTCGCGTAATCTCTGCCCAAAAACCTATTCGCCCCTCACCCCGTACAGGAACCAGAAGGGCGTGGTTTCGGAGACCTGCTCTCCCGTCGACCGTGTACGTGGCGGACGGGATGGAGTCACCGGCGGCAGCAGCAGCAAAGGAACGACGGTGGGCGTGCGCGTGAGCAGATGTGATCTGTTCGTGGCGGCTAGGGTTAGGAGACACCGCATACTTATAGGCGCAGCCGCGTGGAGAGACGTGGGCTCGACCCACGTCCGAGTCCGTGACAGCCCACGATCCGACGTCTCAGATCGTGGCCCAGCTGTCAGAAAACTCTCCGTTAGTGACTGACAAAAATAAGCGCGTAGGTGTGAGCTCGGCTCGGCTCAATCCCGCAACCCGCGGCGCGTCGTGACGAGGCGTGGCGTGGCGAGGCGGGCGGCGGAGGAGGAGTGCGCGAGGGCCTCTTCTCTTCTCAAGCTCCAATAGCATGTAGAAGAGAAACCCTTATAAACCACTCCAACTCTCCTTCCACTTCCGGGGTGGGACTAAACTTCCCACCACACCTAGTGCCATATAACCCACATGGGCCCTTAGAGATTTTTCAGAAATTGCAATATGGGCCTAGAGCCCATCTCAGATTTCAGCAATCCCCCACCAGATCTCGAGAGCCCATTGTGTCCTCTGTTCCAATTGCTGTTTCGATATACCAGTGTTTCAGTAAAGACCTGTTAAGGTTGAACTTCACCTAGAACAAGTGGCTACACTCCTTCACAACTGAACAATGGACAATGCCTTGAATTGTCAGTTTGGCGTAAAGAAGTTTCACTACATGTCTTACTAGTACTAGGCTGCCGAAGGCTGACCCCTCGGGTGGAGCATATAAGTCACACTCGTGGCCTATTCATGAGCTTACTAGAGATCACCCCAATCTCACAGACTGTGACCAGCAGTCGGGCTCATATAGGTGTGTTCCTCCAAAGATCGCTCTGTAGGATAGCATCTTGCTTTTATAAGCTTTGGAACACATTGAGACCGTAGTCATCCTACCATACAGTATCGAGAGTATTGCATCTCCAATGGAGTGGGTTAGTATAGTTACTCTCCTCAGTTCACCACTGGCTTGTTTTCCTAGGTCCTAGTTCACGGGATCTCCGATCATATAGGTTGGGTTACCACCATGGCAACTCATGTGGGTCTCATACCCATCTCCCTCGATGCATTATCTATCACAACACGTGATAGCCCTTTTGTAAAGGGATCTGCCAGATTCTTAGCCGTATGGACATAGTCCAACGCTATCACTCCGGAGTTTCTTAATTTTCTGACAGCTTTTAATCTCATTCTTATGTGTTTGGTGGACTTCATGTTGTCCTTTGAACTCTTCACCTTGGTGATGACAGTCTGATTGTCACAGTTCATAAGGATAGCCGGAACCGGTTTATCAACCAATGGCAAGTCCATCAAAAGATCTCGAAGCCATCTCGCTTCAACACCAGATGTGTCTAATGCCGTTAATTCTGCTTCCATTGTCGATCTCGTTAAGATCGTTTGCTTGCAAGACTTCCAGGAAATAGCGCCACCTCCAAGAGTAAACATATACCCAGTTGTGGCCTTCATCTCATCAGCATCAGAGATCCAATTCGCATCACTATACCCTTCAAGTACCGACGGGTATCCGGTATAGTGAAGTCCATAGTTCATAGTACCTTTCAGATAGCGCATAACTCTCTCAACAACATGCCAATGTACATCACCCGGTTTGGAAACAAACCGGCTCAGTTTGCTCACAGCAAACGCGATGTCAGGCCTCGTTGCGCTCGCTAGGTACATCAGTGAACCAATGATTTGAGAGTATCTCAATTGATCTTTAGCCATGCCTTTGGACTTTCGAATCAATACGCTAGGATCATATGGTGTTTGAGATGGTGTGCAGTCCGAATATCCAAAACGACTCAACACCTTCTCAACGTAATGGGATTGCAGAAGTGTGATCCCACCCTCATTATCTCTCAGTAGCTTGATGTTCAAGATAACATCAGCCACACCAAGGTCTTTCATCTCAAAGTTCTGAGATAGAAACGATTTGACCTCCTCAATGACTTTGAGGTTTGTTCCGAATATCAGTATGTCATCAACATACATGCACAGTATAACTCCTTCGCCCCCACCATGGCGATAGTATACACATTTGTCAGCCTCATTAACAACGAAACCAACAGATGTCAGAGTTGTATTAAACTTATCATGCCATTGCTTAGGTGCTTGTTTCAGGCCATATAAAGATTTTATCAACCTACACACCTTTCTTTCCTGACCATCTATCACAAAGCCATCAGGCTGTTGCATGTAGATTTCCTCCTTTAGCTCTCCATTTAGAAAAGCCGTCTTAACATCCATCTGATGGACGAGAAGACCATGTGAGGCCGCCAACGAGAGTAATACTCGAATGGTGGTCAGTCTAGCCACAGGTGAATAAGTATCAAAGAAATCTTCCTCTTCTTGCTGGTCATAGCCCTTGGCCACAAGCCTAGCCTTGTACTTTTCAATCGTACCATCGGGCCTAAGCTTCTTTTTGAACACCCACTTACATCCCAGTGGTTTGCAACCATAGGGACGGTCAGTGATCTCCCATGTCGTTAGCCATGATGGAGTCCATCTCGCTACGGACCGCATCCTTCCAGTAGTCAGCTTCTGGAGAGGCATACGCTTCTGAAATAGAAGTGGGAGTATCATCCACGAGGTACACGAAGAAATCATCACCAAAGGTCTTTGCAGTCCTTTGTCTCTTGCCCCTACCAAGGGTTTCCTCGTCATCCTCCTCGGGATTTTCATCATGTGTTTGTTCATAATATTCCATAGGGATGGCAGGTTCAGGAGTCTCCTCAGATTCCTGTCTAGAAGTGCTTTGCATATCTCTCATAGGAAAAATATCCTCAAAGAATGTAGCATCCTTAGACTCCATAATTGTACCGATCTTCTGGTCAAGTACCTCAGATTTCACTACTAGAAATCTATAGCCAACGCTGTTCTTAGCGTAGCCCAAATTAATGCAGTCCACGGTCTTATGTCCAAGCTTACGCTTTTTGGGGATCGGCACGTTGACTTTCGCCAAACAGCCCCAAGTGCGCAAGTACGAGAGTGTCGTCCTTCTCTTTGCCCATTTCTAATAGGGAGTGATCTCACTATCCTTTGTCGGAACTTTATTCAGGACATGACTATGGTTCACGACTTTATTACAAAAATCTGCGAGGGAAAGGCGGAACATCCCTCCGCTCTCATAACCTTTTCCAACAAAGAGTCCATATTTTGTAACAACTAATTTATTAGACTCGAAAACCAACTTAAACCCTTCTCTACATAGAAGGGAGCCACTAACGAGGTTCTTCTTGATGGCGGGGACATGCTGCACGTTCTTCAGCTGCACGATCCTTCCCGAAGTAAACTTCAGATCGACCGTGCCAACACCATGAACAGAAGCACTCGCGCCATTCCCCATCAATACGGACCCGTGACCTGTGACCTGGTAAGAAGTGAACAATGAAATGTCAGCACACACATGAACACCTGCACCTGTGTCCACCCACCAATCGTTGGGTTGAAACACTGAAAAAACAGTAAATAAATTACCGTACCCAGATGCACCATTCTCATTGTTGCCCACAATCATGTTGACAGACTTGGAGTCCTGTCCTGACTTCTTGTACTTGTTTGGGCACTTGTTGGCCCATTGTTCAACCGAACCACAAGTAAAGCAGCCCTCGTCCTTCTTGTTCTTCTTGAAGGTCTTCTTACCCTTCTTCTTAAAGTCGGTATTGTGTTGGACACCGTTCTTTCCCTTGGGCTTGTGGGAGTTGAAGTTCTTCTGGTTCACCATGTTGGCAACAGAAGTCCCTTCGGCCCCTTTTCCGTGCGAGTCTTTTGCCCTCGAATTCTGCTCAACACTCAGATGGCCAATGACATCCTCCACAGAGAATTCACGCCTCTGATGTTTCAGAGTGGTGGCAAAGTTCCTCCAGGAATTAGGGAGCTTAGCGATTATGCAGCCCGCGACAAACTTGCCTGGTAACTCGCACTTGAGAAGCTCAAGTTCCTTAACAATGCATATTATCTCATGAGCCTGCTCCAATACAGGACGGTTTTCAACCATCTTGTAATCGTGGAACTGCTCTATAATATACATCTCGCTCCCTGCATCGGCGGCCCCGAATTTAGATTCGAGCGCCTCCCACAAGTCCTTGGCGACATGCACATGTAAATATGCGTCGACCAGTTTATCTCCGATCACGCTAAGAACTGCTCCGAGAAACACAACGGTAGCCTCCTTGAACGCCTTCTCCTGTTCAGGAGCAATCGTTCCCGTGGAGACACCGGTGACCCAGAACACGTTCATAGCCGTGAGCCATAACGTGGTCTTAGTCTGCCAACACTTGAAGTATGTACCGATAAACTTATCCGGTTTCAGTGCAGCGGCAAAACCACTTGCCGAGAAATTCCTACACATAATAGGTTTTTGGATTGTTGAGTAAATAGGCAATTTCTCGATTAAATTAATCCATGCGTAAATCACTAGCATGGCATTGACTAAGTTGATGACGTACTGACTCTGATCTAAACATGCACGTACTAAGCAAACAGTAGACAAATCTACACATACTGCTAGTACTGCTAATATGAAAATAATCAGGAGCGGGATAAACGAGTTATACCCTCCAGTAGGCCACGCAGAGGCCGCGGCTTTGGTGGCAGCAGCGGCGTCCTCGGCGACCTTCTTGTCGGCTTCAGCTTTCTCGGCGGCGGCACGGTCGGCGTCGGTGGACATGGTGATGACGAAGGCGACGCGGACGTAGAGGAAGTAGACGATCGGAAGCGAGCAGTAGCGTAATCGCTGCCCAAAAACCTATTCGCCCCTCACCCCGTACAGGAACCAGAAGGGCGTGGTTTCGGAGACCTGCTCTCCCGTCGACCGTGTACGTGGCGGACGGGATGGAGTCACCGGCGGCAGCAGCAGCAAAGGAACGACGATGGGCGTGCGCGTGAGCAGATGTGATCTGTTCGTGGCGGCTAGGGTTAGGAGACACCGCATACTTATAGGCGCAGCCGCGTGGAGAGACGTGGGCTCGACCCACGTCCGAGTCCGTGACAGCCCACGATCCGACGTCTCAGATCGTGGCCCAGCTGTCAGAAAACTCTCCGTTAGTGACTGGCAAAAATAAGCGCGTAGGTGTGAGCTCGGCTCGGCTCAATCCCGCAACCCGCGGCGCGTCGTGACGAGGCGTGGCGTGGCGAGGCGGGCGGCGGAGGAGGAGTGCGCGAGGGCCTCTTCTCTTCTCAAGCTCCAATAGCATGTAGAAGAGAAACCCTTATAAACCACTCCAACTCTCCTTCCACTTCCGGGGTGGGACTAAACTTCCCACCACACCTAGTGCCATATAACCCACATGGGCCCTTAGAGATTTTTCAAAAATTGCAATATGGGCCTAGAGCCCATCTCAGATTTCAGCAATCCCCCACCAGATCTCGAGGGCCCATTGTGTCCTCTGTTCCAATTGCTGTTTCGATATACCAGTGTTTCAGTAAAGACCTGTTAAGGTTGAACTTCACCTAGAACAAGTGGCTACACTCCTTCACAACTGAACAATGGACTATGCCTTGAATTGTCAGTTTGGCGTGAAGAAGTTTCACTACATGTCTTACTAGTACTAGGCTGCCGAAGGCTGACCCCTCGGGTGGAGCATATAAGTCACACTCCTGGCCTATTCATGAGCTTACTAGAGATCACCCCAATCTCATAGACTGTGACCAGCAGTCGGGCTCATATAGGTGTGTTCCTCCAAAGATCGCTCTGTAGGATAGCATCTTGCTTTTATAAGCTTTGGAACACATTGAGACCGTAGTCATCCTACCATACAGTATCGAGAGTATTGCATCTCCAACAGAGTGGGTTAGTATAGTTACTCTCCTCAGTTCACCACTGGCTTGTTTTCCCAGGTCCTAGTTCACGGGATCTCCGATCATATAGGTTGGGTTACCACCATGGCAACTCATGTGGGTCTCATACCCATCTCCCTCGATGCATTATCTATCACAACACGTGATAGCCCTTTTGTAAAGGGATCTGCCAGATTCTTAGCCGTATGGACATAGTCCAACGCTATCACTCCGGAGTTTCTTAATTTTCTGACAGCTTTTAATCTCATTCTTATGTGTTTGGTGGACTTCATGTTGTCCTTTGAACTCTTCACCTTGGTGATGATAGTCTGATTGTCACAGTTCATAAGGATAGCCGGAACCGGTTTATCAACCAATGGCAAGTCCATCAAAAGATCTCGAAGCCATCTCGCTTCAACACCAGATGTGTCTAATGCCGTTAATTCTGCTTCCATTGTCGATCTCGTTAAGATCGTTTGCTTGCAAGACTTCCAGGAAACAGCGCCACCTCCAAGAGTAAACATATACCCAGTTGTGGCCTTCATCTCATCAGCATCAGAGATCCAATTCGCATCACTATACCCTTCAAGTACCGACGGGTATCCGGTATAGTGAAGTCCATAGTTCATAGTACCTTTCAGATAGCGCATAACTCTCTCAACAGCATGCCAATGTACATCACCCGGTTTGGAAACAAACCGGCTCAGTTTGCTCACAGCAAACGCGATGTCAGGCCTCGTTGCGCTCGCTAGGTACATCAGTGAACCAATGATTTGAGAGTATCTCAATTGATCTTTAGCGATGCCTTTGGACTTTCGAATCAATACGCTAGGATCATATGGTGTTTGAGATGGTGTGCAGTCCGAATATCCAAAACGACTCAACACCTTCTCAACGTAATGGGATTGCAGAAGTGTGATCCCACCCTCATTATCTCTCAGTAGCTTGATGTTCAAGATAACATCAGCCACACCAAGGTCTTTCATCTCAAAGTTCTGAGATAGAAACGATTTGACCTCCACAATGACTTTGAGGTTTGTTCCGAATATCAGTATGTCATCAACATACAAGCACAGTATAACTCCTTCGCCCCCACCATGGCGATAGTATACACATTTGTCAGCCTCATTAACAACGAAACCAACAGATGTCAGAGTTGTATTAAACTTATCATGCCATTGCTTAGGTGCTTGTTTCAGGCCATATAAAGATTTTATCAACCTACACACCTTTCTTTCCCGACCATCTATCACAAAGCCATCAGGCTGTTGCATGTAGATTTCCTCCTTTAGCTCTCCATTTAGAAAAGCCGTCTTAACATCCATCTGATGGACGAGAAGACCATGTGAGGCCGCCAACCAGAGTAATACTCGAATGGTGGTCAGTCTAGCCACAGGTGAATAAGTATCAAAGAAATCTTCCTCTTCTTGCTGGTCATAGCCCTTGGCCACAAGCCTAGCCTTGTACTTTTCAATCGTACCATCGGGCCTAAGCTTCTTTTTGAACACCCACTTACATCCCAGTGGTTTGCAACCATAGGGACGGTCAGTGATCTCCCATGTCCCGTTAGCCATGATGGAATCCATCTCGCTACGGACCGCATCCTTCCAGTAGTCAGCTTCTGGAGAGGCATACGCTTCTGAAATAGAAGTGGGAGTATCATCCACGAGGTACACGAAGAAATCATCACCAAAGGTCTTTGCAGTCCTTTGTCTCTTGCCCCTACCAAGGGTTTCCTCGTCATCCTCCTCGGGATTTTCATCATGTGTTTGTTCATAATATTCCATAGGGATGGCAGGTTCAGGAGTCTCCTCAGATTCCTGTCTAGAAGTGCTTTGCATATCTCTCATAGGTAAAATATCCTCAAAGAATGTAGCATCCTTAGACTCCATAATTGTACCAATCTTCTGGTCAGGTACCTCAGATTTCACTACTAGAAATCTATAGCCAACGCTGTTCTTAGCGTAGCCCAAATTAATGCAGTCCACGGTCTTATGTCCAAGCTTACGCTTTTTGGGGATCGGCACGTTGACTTTCGCCAAACAGCCCCAAGTGCGCAAGTACGAGAGTGTCGTCCTTCTCTTTGCCCATTTCTCATAGGGAGTGATCTCACTATCCTTTGTCGGAACTTTATTCAGGACATGACATGCCGTCAATATAGCCTCCCCCCACCATGCCTTGGATAAACCCGATGTATCTAACATGGCGTTAACCAAATCAGTTAGAGTACGGTTTTTCCGCTCGGCAACCCCGTTTGACTGGGGTGAATAGGGAGGCGTCCTCTCATGAATAATGCCGTGTTCCGCACAGAAGGAATCAAACTCACTCGAGAAGTACTCTCCACCACGATCTGACCGGACTCATTTAATTTTCTTTTCAAGTTGATTTTCAACTTCTGCCTTATAGATTTTAAAGTAGTGTAGAGCCTCATCTTTAGTATTTAACAGATACACATAGCAATATCTAGTGGAATCATCTATCAATGTCATGAAGTATCTCTTTCCACCTTTAGTCAACACACCATTCATCTCACAAAGATCAGAATGTATGAGTTCTAATGGTGCCAGGTGTCTCTCCTCCGCGGCCTTATGAGGCTTGCGAGGTTGCTTAGCTTGCACACATGAAAGGCACTTAGAACCTTTGGCTAAAGTGAAACTCGGGATTAAATCCAACTTGGCTAGCCGCGTCATAACACCAAAACTAATGTGACAAAGACGTGAATGCCAAACTTCAGATTCATTAACATTCGAATGAATATGGTTCACGACTTTATTACAAAAATCTGCGAGGGAAAGGCGGAACATCCCTCCGCTCTCATAACCTTTTCCAACAAAGAGTCCATATTTTGTAACAACTAATTTATTAGACTCAAAAACCAACTTAAACCCTTCTCTACATAGAAGGGAGCCACTAACGAGGTTCTTCTTGATGGCGGGGACATGCTGCACGTTCTTCAGCTGCACGATCCTTCCCGAAGTAAACTTCAGATCGACCGTGCCAACACCATGAACAGAAGCACTCGCGCCATTCCCCATCAATACGGACCCGTGACCTGTGACCTGGTAAGAAGTGAACAATGAAATGTCAGCACACACATGAACACCTGCACCTGTGTCCACCCACCAATCGTTGGGTTGAAACACTGAAAAAATAGTAAATAAATTACCGTACCCAGATGCACCATTCTCATTGTTGCCCACAATCATGTTGACAGACTTGGAGTCCTGTCCTGACTTCTTGTACTTGTTTGGGCACTTGTTGGCCCAATGTTCAACCGAACCACAAGTAAAGCAGCCCTCGTCCTTCTTGTTCTTCTTGAAGGTCTTCTTACCCTTCTTCTTAAAGTCGGTATTGTGTTGGACACCGTTCTTTCCCTTGGGCTTGTGGGAGTTGAAGTTCTTCTGGTTCACCATGTTGGCAACAGAAGTCCCTTCGGCCCCTTTTCCGTGCGAGTCTTTTGCCCTCGAATTCTGCTCAACACTCAGATGGCCAATGACATCCTCCACAGAGAATTCACGCCTCTGATGTTTCAAAGTGGTGGCAAAGTTCCTCCAGGAATTAGGGAGCTTAGCGATTATGCAGCCCGCGACAAACTTGCCCGGTAACTCGCACTTGAGAAGCTCAAGTTCCTTAACAATGCATATTATCTCATGAGCCTGCTCCAATACAGGACGGTTTTCAACCATCTTGTAATCGTGGAACTGCTCTATAATATACATCTCGCTCCCTGCATCGGCGGCCCCGAATTTAGATTCGAGCGCCTCCCACAAGTCCTTGGCGACATGCACATGTAAATATGCGTCGACCAGTTTATCTCCGATCACGCTAAGAACTGCTCCGAGAAACACAACGGTAGCCTCCTTGAACGCCTTCTCCTGTTCAGGAGCAATCGTTCCCGTGGAGACACCGGTGACCCAGAACACGTTCATAGCCGTGAGCCATAACGTGGTCTTAGTCTGCCAACGCTTGAAGTATGTACCGGTAAACTTATCCGGTTTCAGTGCAGCGGCAAAACCACTTGCCGAGAAATTCCTACACATAATAGGTTTTTGGATTGTTGAGTAAATAGGCAATTTCTCGATTAAATTAATCCATGAGTAAATCACTAGCATGGCATTGACTAAGTTGATGACGTACTGACTCTGATCTAAACATGCACGTACTAAGCAAACAGTAGACAAATCTACACATACTGCTAGTACTGCTAATATGAAAATAATCAGGAGCGGGATAAACGAGTTATACCCTCCAGTAGGCCACGCAGAGGCCGCGGCTTTGGTGGCAGCAGCGGCGTCCTCGGCGACCTTCTTGTCGGCTTCAGCTTTCTCGGCGGCGGCATGGTCGGCGTCGGTGGACATGGTGATGACGAAGGCGACGCGGACGTAGAGGAAGTAGTCGATCGGAAGCGAGCAGTCGCGTAATCGCTGCCCAAAAACCTATTCGCCCCTCAGCCCGTACAGGAACCAGAAGGGCGTGGTTTCGGAGACCTGCTCTCCCGTCGACCGTGTACGTGGCGGACGGGATGGAGTCACCGGCGGCAGCAGCAGCAAAGGAACGACGGTGGGCGTGCGCGTGAGCAGATGTGATCTGTTCGTGGCGGCTAGGGTTAGGAGACACCGCATACTTATAGGCGCAGCCGCGTGGAGAGACGTGGGCTCGACCCACGTCCGAGTCCGTGACAGCCCATGATCCGACGTCTCAGATCGTGGCCCAGCTGTCAGAAAACTCTCCGTTAGTGACTGGCAAAAATAAGCACGTAGGTGTGAGCTCGGCTCGGCTCAATCCCGCAACCCGCGGCGCGTCCGAGGCGGGCGGCGGAGGAGGAGTGCGCGAGGGCCTCTTCTCTTCTCAAGCTCCAATAGCATGTAGAAGAGAAACCCTTATAAACCACTCCAACTCTCCTTCCACTTCCGGGGTGGGACTAAACTTCCCACCACACCTAGTGCCATATAACCCACATGGGCCCTTAGAGATTTTTCAGAAATTGCAATATGGGCCTAGAGCCCATCTCAGATTTCAGCATAGGGGTGAAGAACTTGCAGCTCCAAGTGTTGGCTCTCCGCGTCAG
The DNA here is from genome assembly GCF_018294505.1 of Triticum aestivum. NCBI lineage: Eukaryota > Viridiplantae > Streptophyta > Magnoliopsida > Poales > Poaceae > Triticum > Triticum aestivum. The sequence continues at coordinate 584,722,262 of NC_057806.1, read as the reverse complement.
ATGGGAGTGGCTTCGAAGGGCAGATCCCAGCGGGCCGTGGCAAGGAATCCCGATGATTGAGGATAAAGAGGCAAACATGCTCTTTAACAGCATGGTGAAGATCGAGGTTGGCACCTCTCTCGAAGGATAGATGGATCCATGGATTCACTGTGGGCGACATCCCTCCGACCATCATGGAGTTTGTCAACACGCGTGCGCGCAACACTGGGACGGTTCAGAAAGCCCTCATCGACAACGTGTGGTCACATGACGTGCATGGGGACATCTCCTTTGTGGCTCACATACAAGTGGCCAGCCTCTATCAGGCGATCGCCACGATGGATTGAAACATGGATCAATAGGATCAATTTCATTGGTCTGCAGACGTAACCGGGAGCTACACGGCGAAATCAGTCTATGCATGAATTTGTTTGGGTTTAATCAGATCGCCAATGGATGCGTGCATTTGGAGGAGCTGGGCGTCACTGCGGTGCAAATTTTTTGCTTGGCTCAGCATTCAATACAGACTATGGACCTTAGACGGGCGTGAGAGGCACGGGCTGCAAGATGAACGATCACACTGCTATACTTGCTTGCAAGAAGAAGATAACGTCGACCACATCCTCACCCAATGCACTTATGCGAGAGAGGTTTGACGCCGCTGCTTTGAGGCCCTAAGAATTAACATCCAGGCTCCCACTTAGACGGACACTTTTAGATATTTGCGGCTCGCAAGGAGAAGGAGCTTCTCGGGTAGAATCCTGCGTGGCTTCGATTCTTTTGTGGTCGGGACAGCTTGGTTGCTGTGAAAGCATAGGAATGACATGTTGTTTAACAGAGTGCATGATCAGAGATCACCATTACAACTCGTGGAGCATGTGCTTAGGGAGGTCAGAGATTGGAGGCTTGCTGGCTTGGGCGTCAGAGGTTTAAATCCTTTTGTGAGAGAGTGACCTAGGCTAGCTAGTTGGTGTTGGTGTGGGGTTGTGTCAATCGGGATGTTCGCATCTCAACTTGGCTTCTTGTAATTATACTCTCCGCCTTCTGCCCTTCTATAAGAATATGGTACGCCATTGCCGTACTCTCGAAAAAAATTAGAATCGTATTGTCAAGGTATTTACGAGTTCAAGGTTACACATTTAAAACGTTAGCATAATGAGAGTAACAAACCTAAAAAACAAATGAGGGTAACAAGGTATACACAAAACAAAGATCATTTGTGAACCTTACAAAAAAAGAGTATTTATGGTTGGTATACTCATAATTTGGCTCTTGTTTTTCAAGGTACACAAAAGGGTCATAATTTTGCACAAATCTTGGGTTCATGTTGTCATACCGATAGTAAATCCATGAATCATATCCTATATCCTATATACATAAGAGAGTCATCCCCGCTAATTTATTTATCTCAAAATGCAAGTATGCACCTCACCGTACAAATATGAATGGGGTAAGGCACACCTCAACATGCAATCATGCATGGAAAAAGACACACCACAACATTCAACCATGCACGGGAAAATATTTCCATTCAATTATTTTACTCATATTCAATAAATACATTTACAACAATATAAAATCAATTATAATAAGTCATATGAATTTTTAAATTTTGTTCTCATGTTATTAACCCACATTTTTATCAACCAATTCTCGTAGCAATGCGCGGGGTATCCTCCATCACAACTTGTGGAACAGGTGCTTTTTTTTGAAAATCACCTCATATATTAATTAACCAACAGAGTTATTACAATCACTCATTACAAAATTCACCACACAGGCCGGAAAATCATTAACAAGAATACCGTCTGACCTATTATCAAAACTATACTTAGCAATAAGATGAGCCACCACATTGGCTGAACGGTTAATCTCTGAAATTTTGACCATAGGTAGCATCTAGGAGATACTCATTGCTTCCTTCTTCAAATCAAATAGCGCTGACCTGTCAAAACTTTCCGTTGCAAGAGAGCAGCAACAAGCACACAGTCAGTCTCTAAAATTATAGGATTGTGGAGCGTAATACCTACATAGAGACCAGCAATGCAAGCCCGAAGTTCCGCTTCCTCCGCGCTTTTACAACACCCAATGAAATCCCAAGAGGAGACAATGACATTTTCAGAGGAGTCCCTAGCCACCACACCCACACTTGCAACACTAATGCTCTCCACAAAGCTTGCATCGACATTTATCTTGATATAATCCGAAGGAGGGGGTTGCCAAGCCACCTGAGTTCCCAAGGTATTAGGAACATATTTTAGACCGGGAGCGGTACCTTTTCCTTTATTCTTCGAGTCCACCAGTGGATAGGAATTGCAAGCAACAAACGACGACCAGTAATTATCCACAAAACTAGCAGAGCCTGTGACAGATTCCTTCCCCTTACCAAAAATCAAATCATTTCTCAAATGCCAGGCTCTCCAAAAAATGAAGATAATTCTGTCACGCATCAGAGGACTCAATTGATCCAGAAGGATAAGAAACCAATCACACCCAATATACCTGAACACCTCCTCCGCAGGTAATTCCCAAGTGTCCCTCATGGCCATACGCAAAGCATAAGCCTTTGGACAGTGGACAAGCGCATGAAACGTACTTTCATCCTTCACTCCACAAATTGAGAAAGTACTAACCATAGCTTGGTGATGCGCCACTCTGTTAACCTGGACAGCCAAGCTATTGGTAGCTACCCGCCACGCAAAAATACGAATTTTCTGAGGAACATTGGCTTTCCAGATCAAATCCCAAATTTTTATCTCCCCCCTCATAGCCCTACTATGTTGCCCCTCATCTTCTTCTTTTTCCTTAAGATTGAGCGCAAGCTTGTATGCACCTTTAACCGAGAACAACCCATTCTTCTCAAAATGCTAAGCAACAAAGTCACCATCCCCTACTGATTGAATGCACAAACTAAGGATCTCCTCCGCATCATGCGGGTAAAATAGATGCTTGACCATATCCTCATCCCATCTCCTAGGACCACTCAAGAACAAGTCAGATACCCATTTAATTCTGGTCCTATTCTTCCTTGCAGTAAATTTAAGCCCAGAGATTCTAGGGAGCCAGTTATCTCTCCAGATATTAATATTAGACCCATCAGACACTCTCCAAATTACTCCTGATTTTAGCAGATCCAATCCATGCACAATACCTTGCCAAGAGAGAGATGTCGATTGTGGAAAAACAGTATCAAGGAGATGCCCCTGGGGGTAATATTTTGCCTTGATCACCTTGGCGCACAAGGATTCGTGGAACAGGTGCTTTGGGAGGTCAGAGATTGGAGGCTTGCTGGCTTGGGCGTCAGAGGTTTAGATCTTTTTGTGAGAGAGTGACCTAGGCTAGCTAGTTGGTGTTGGTGTGGGGTTGTGTCAATCGAGATGTTCGCATCTCGACTTGGCTTCTTGTAATTATACTCCCTACCTTCTATAAAAATATGGTACGTCATTGGCGTACTCTCGAAAAAAAGTTTTTTTTAGAATCGTATTGTCCAGGTATTTGCGAGTTCATTACACGTTTAAAATGTTAGCATAATGAGAGTAACAAACCTAAAAAAACAAATGAGGGTAACAAGGTATACACAAACACAGATCATTTGTGAACCTTACAAAAAAAGAGTATTTATGGTTGGTATACTCATAATTCGTCTTTTTTAAGGTACACAAAAGGGTCATAATTTTGCACAAATCTTGGCTTCATGTTATCATACCGATAGTAAATCCATGAATCATATCCTATATCCTATATACATAAGAGAGTCATCCCCACTAATTTATTTATCTCGAAATGCAAGTATGCCACCTCACTGTACAAATATGAATGGGATAAAGCCCACCTCAACATGCAATCATGCATGGAAAAAGACACACCACAACATTCAACCATGCACGGGAAAATATTTTCCATTCAATTATTTTACTTATATTCAATAAATACATTTACAACAATGTAATATCAAATATAATAAGTCATATGAATTTTTAATTTTGGTTCTCATGTTATTAACCCACATTTTCATCAACCAATTCTCGTAACAATGCGCGGGGAATCCGTATACCTAAAAGAGTCATTCATACTAACTTATTTATCTCAATATGCAAGCATGCCACCTCATCATAGAATTACAAATGGGATAAGGCCCACCTCAACATGCAATTATGCATGGGGAAAAAACAACCACAACATTCAACCATGCGTGGGAAAATGTTTTCCATTCAATTATTCTATTTATATTCAATAAATATCTTACAACTATACATAACCAACTATAGTATTCATATGTATATTTAATTTTGGTTCTCATGTTATCAACCCAAATTTTTATCCACCAATTCTCGCAGCAACACACGTGGTATTCTCTAATTTCTTTGTACATATTCCCATCTCAAAGTCCGATGTAACCATGCGAAAAAACAAGCCTACTTTTGAGCAATAAAAGAGGTCAAAAACTTCACTCTCATTATCTGAAAGAAAACTTAACACTCAATGCTTTATCAAACCGCAGTAGTTTACACATTTCTTAATTAAACAAAGTATTTTGGGTAAATTAAAATGAAAAATATCAATTGATAAATGTCCCAGTTAGTCAAAGTCTTTTTCTAATCATTGAAGACATGATCTATATCTTCACATTTTGCATATCAGCATTCCACCAATTACCATTTGCATCTTAAATTTTTTCCAATCCTTGGGTGAAAAATACTGCAGTGAAACACACCATACACATGGGGTGGTGATGGACCTGGCTTACAATACATGTCCCGTTTAGCATGTATAGAATAAAATAAATGAGTTTGATTTATTCTAAAATTATACTCCCTCCGTTCCCTAATATAAGACCTTTTAGCTATTTTAAAAGATTGAATACATCTTTATCTTTACCTAATAATAATAAAGGATGGAGGCTTTCATAGTTCTCCATAAGTCATCTCTTTATATTCGTTAGTTTTATGCTGACCATATAGATCGACGGTTGAGATTAAGCGGCACACGATAGAGTAAGATATGCAATAAACCTGGAAAAACAGTGTCGGCCTTCCACTTCTCTCGTGCAAAAAAAATGCAGCCAAAAAAACAGCCCTCGCCCTTCCTCCTCTATCGTGCAAAATACAATCTGTGAAATCTGCCGGCCCTTCCTTCATGTTCCACAATTGTGTCCGTTAGTGACTCCTCGACCAGCTGCCACGACTTTCAACTCCTTGGTAATAAAAATAGTCGGTCTCCAAGCTTGGGACAAGAAACCCTAGAGCTAATTAACCATGACGTTGCCGACAATCTGATCGAGATGACGACGACAGGAACAAGCAACACGGAGCGATATTGCCCATCATCTGACTGAGGCAACGACGAAGACAAGAACAAGGAACGCGGCAACCTCATCGAAGCAACCTCGCAGCGAGGGTAAGCGAGGGAGAGGAAGGAACCTATAGCCAGCGACGGTGGCACCAATCATGGGAGCGACATCCGTCGTGTGCTGAAGGAGGCGACGTCGACGGGAAAAATCTCAGGAGAGCAGGGTTTGTGGTGCGTGGAGGCCGTATGCAAAGCCCCTCCCGTGAGTACCCACGTTGATCTGGCAACAACCTGTACCTGCGATAAGTCGGACGAAACCTGGCTCTCGTACGCCCATCCTCGATCAGCTCGATTGAGCATTCCGCCGGCTCGCGATCGTGCGTCTGGATTAGCTCGACTGCAACCGAGGCGGCGCGGCCATGACCGATTGCCGGAATTCCGAGAACAACGGGTAGCGCCGCATCGGCAAGCAGACTGGTGGTGGCGGCAGAACAGGAGGACGTCATGGTCTCGCCTTGGCACAACCGTCGAGATGGAGATGGAGCGATTGAGAGCCAAGGGGGTTGAGGCGTCAACAAGCAAGACGAAACCCGCCCCCGCCGACGATGGCACGTTGTACATTGACGCCATGGTCTAGAACCTCAATTAATTGATTCTCATCCATGTAAAGATGCCCTATCACCGTTAAGGTCTAGAACCTTAATTGATTATCATCCACGCCATTGACAAGGAGCCCAACAAGAACGATCTTGAGACTCACCGGCAGGAGCCTCCATAAAATCCGGTCCGCAGCCGCCAGTGGTCAGGCGTGAGGCGCTAGGCCATGGCGCTCCTGTCGTCCCGCAATTCCAGTGATCGGCCATGTCCGCGCTTGCCTTGGTTACAGCGAGCTAGAGCGGATGGGGCACGCCATCGAGCCGATCGAGGAAGCCAGAAGCATGTGAGAACGGGATTCCGTCCGACGCAAAGCAGGGACAGGTGTCACCAGATCAATGAGAGTACGCACGGAAGAGGCTTTGCATACGGTCTCCACAGAATTTTTTTAGGATTGCAAGGGCATCACTTTTGGGTCCCTTCTCAAGTTCTCCTTCATGCTCGCTACCCACAGGGAAGGTCTGCACACTTCTGTCCCCGGGAGGTCCCCATGAGGTGAAGGAGAGGATGACTCGGGCGTTGTTGTGAGGCCAGACGAGTCATCATGCAAATCCGAGAGCGTCCAACAGAGTAGAGTCATCTGAAGAGTCCGTAAGCATGTCCATGTGATGAGTCCAGGCACAACACTACATCGGCGTTCCACCAAGAAGTTGGATCGGAGGCACTGGACGCAGGTAAGCATGCATGTTTGACGAACGTCTCTTTTTTTGGCTAATTGCATACATGAATTTTACCAGGATTTTACTACATAAGAGTTTAGATGACACCACACCAGATTTGAAGAGATGAAGCACTCTATCCAAACAGGAGAAGTAAAACTTTACATGAGTGTACAATTTTACAATGATTTTCATTGGGTCCAAGTAAATCATAGCGATAAAGCTAAGCTTTTCTCTTTCGAGTCGGATCCACTTTGTTCTGGTACGGTATTGGCCGAAATCATCTTTTTGGGGGTGCTTTCAATGTAGAAATAAACAGATGCTCACCTCGGCTGATTTACATGTCTAATTACACGGGCAAGCTCACATAGATAAATCAAGGTTATCTTTTCTATAACATTATAACTGTTGAAAATATGCTAATTTTTATTTGTCATAGGGGCTTATTAATTTCTAATATATTATACTCCCTCCGTTCCTAAATATAAGTATGTAGTTCATATTGAAATCTCTAGAAAGACTTATTATATTTAGGAATGAAAGAAGTAGTAGTCAATTTAAAATATGCATGCTTGAAAGATAAGATCCATTTGAAATTTGATACACAAAAATAATCATGCTTTTTGAGAGTACGCAAGAAGTTATGTACTATAAACGTTACAATGATCACGAGTAGCAATAACTGAAGTGTCGAAGAACATGTTTCAAAGTTGAGAAGAAAATAAGCATCCGGCCAAATTCCTCTACAACCACGGCCCTCCACTCGAGGGCAGTACCCGGCTGAAAGAGGCTCTGCGAGAGAGGACATGAATGCAACTTCTTTGAACTATATGATGCATGGTTCAGACAATAGCTCGTAGCAACGCACGGGTATATTTACTAGTACATACTAAAATGAGTGAACCTACATATTAAAATATGTCTAGATACATATGAATCAAGCAAAAGCTAAAATATCTTATATTAGGGAACAGAGGGAGTAATATACATGTGCATGCCTACCCAAAAATATATCTATCTATGTTTATATTTTTTTATAAATTAAAATGAATGCTTTGTAAATTATGTTTGGTTACAAAGGGAGTCTACGATACAGTATCTCAACAACACTTCATATAATGAGTTTATTCTCAAATATGTTTCACCAGCTACAAAAAAATATGTGTGTGTGCTCAAAGAAGTCCAACATGTAAAACATGTTTAGCCTACTTTTAGAAATAATTTCAGTAAAGTGACAAAACTATTTGGTGCCATATAAACCTACCTTTCATGTAATATGTGTTTACATTGTTCATTTTTTTCCCAAAAATAATCCATGACTACCCAAAAAAATGTTGTGTATTTTAGAAACATCAATTTATTTGATATCAATGGTTTTTTATTTAAAATATTCATGAGTGTTGAAGTAATTGTTTGTTTATCTAAAAATAACTTTCATGTATCTGAAGGATAGGAAAAGCAAAAAATTGAAAGGGGTTTCAAGAAATAAAAATAGACAACTTTAATCAAACTAATCGTATGAAGTAAAACAAGAAAAAATCGAGAAAATATAAACATGTTTTTATGCCATGCGTGTTCGGTAGCTGCCTTCTTTGAGGCCTTGGCTGGCTCCCAATGTTTTAAATTAGGACGTGACTAGCTGGCGCATGGGCGCCCATTCGCGGGAGCGAGCGCTGTCGCAAAAAAGGAAGGAGCACTCCCACATGCGACCAGGACAGCCAAAAGAGGAAGGATCCCGCGGGCACGTCTGGTTCTCCACCTATGCCCATGCCTGGCCGCCAACCCGCGCTTCCAGCACTCACGCGGTCTGGCCGCGACCCACAAACCCCACCTGGTCCCCCCTGTCGGTGTCAAAACCGGCGGATCTCGGGTAGGGGGTCCCGAACTGTGCGTCTAGGCCGGATGGTAACAGGAGGCAGGGGACACGATGTTTTACCTAGGTTCGGGCCCTCTTGATGGAGGTAAAACCCTATGTCCTGCTTGATTAATATTGATGATATGGGTAGTACAAGAGTAGATCTACTACGAGATCAGAGAGGCTAAACCCTAGAAGCTAGTCTATGGTATGATTGTTGTTCGTCCTATGAACTAAAACCCTCCGGTTTATATAGACACCGGAGAGGGCTAGGGTTACACAGAGTCGGTTACAATGGTAGGAGACCTACATATCCGTATCACCAAGCTTGCCTTCCACGCCAAGGAAAGTCCCTTCCGGACATGGGACGAAGTCTTCAATCTTGTATCTTCATAGTCCAGGAGTCCGGCCGAAGGTATAGTCCGGCTATCCGGACACCCCCTAATCCAGGACTCCCTCAGTAGCCCCTGAACCAGGCTTCAATGACGAGTCCGGCGCGCAGATTGTCTTCGGCATTGCATGGCGGGTTCATCCTCCAAGTACTTCGTAGAAGATTTTGAACACAAAGGTAGTGTCCGGCTCTGCAAAATAAGTTTCCACATATTGCCATAGAGAGAATAATATTTACACAAATCTAATCTGCTGACGTATTCCGTAGTGTGACGTCACACTACGGCCAAGTCTTTATTCGAATCATTTTACTGTCCCACCTCAGCGCGTTTAGCGAGGCGGTTTCCTTGGCACGTCTTGTTAAAGCAGAGATCATGTCCCCTTATTCCGGGATTCTCATCAATACGGGCGTGGGTAACCCAGTCATACCCGTTGGTATGTTTTCTCGATCAAAGGCGAGTCCCAAACAGTCACGGAGAGGGCCCTTGGTATTCAACCCCTTATAAAGAGACCAAGGCCTTACTCTTTTCTTTCAATCTCAAACGAGTTCGCCCTTCGCCTCGAGTTCCAACACCTAAGGCTCCAGATTTCAGGCGCTTCGGACCTTCGACAATGTCCGGTTCCGACCTTCGAGACCGATGGATGCCCTCCTCCGTCACGGAGGAGGACGTGCCGAAGTTGAGAGAGGCCAGGTTCTTGACTGGCGAAATCTGGCATAGGCTGCCTGCTCAAGGGCAGGTCATTCCCACTCCCAAGCCTGGTGAGAGTGTGGTGTTCATGTCTCACTTCCTTCGGGGGCTAGGCTTCCCGACGGATCCCTTCGTGAGGGGGCTCATGTATTATTATGGGCTAGAATTTCATGACTTAGCCCCGGAGTCCATCCTCCATATTTCCTCATTCATCGTCATGTGTGAAGCCTTCCTCCGTATCACTCCTCAATTCGGACTATGGCTCAAGACCTTCAAAGTAGAGCCGAAGATGATCGAGGGACGGCACTCAGAGTGCGGAGGTGCTTTTATAAGCAAGAATGCTGGTGCTCCATGGCCCGAGGGCTCTTTTCAAGAGGAGTCCAGCTTATGGCAATGAGAGTGGTTTTATATTACCGCTCCCAGGGGCCCCAAGTGGGTGGCGCCACCTGCCTTTCGCCCGGGTCCCCCACCACAGCTAGCGTCATGGGTTAATAAAGGACCGGACTGGGGCCGTCCAAGGACGTGCCCTTGTTGCAGGGCCGCATTCGAGATCTCCTAGAAAGAGATATCAGTCTGGTCGTGGCGACACAGGTTATGCTGATTCGCCGAGCTCTGCCCTGCAAACGTCTCCCCCTCCGCCTGTGGGAGTTCAATCCGGAGGGACCACAAGCTCTCCAACATTTTATGGGCGCGACGCCCATGGAGATGTACAAATTGTTCTTCGGATCACAAGCAATGTGTCCAGACTTGACCGAGGACGCAGGTCTGAGCTGCAACCACCCGGATACTCAAGTAAGTAGGCCCGTGCCCGGACTCGCAATCCGCATATTTATCATAAAATTGCCCTTAAAAGAGCTGTCCTTTAAACAGGAGTGGATAGCGAAAGCAAAGCTAATCAGGTGTCCGGCCCCCCTCCCCGAGACCACGCCGGGTCCCGTGCTAGTCAGGATGTTGGAGGTTGTGCCTTCGGAGGAAAGCGAGGGAGGGGACAGGGAAGCTACGGCCTCCTCGAAGGAGGCTGTTTGGAAGGGAGGAATCGAAAATTCCTCTCCTCGGGGGAAGAAGAGGACCCCTCTGAAGACCCGGAGACCATGGCCTCAAAGCGGGGGAAGAAATCTTCGCCAGAGGGTCCAATGCTAGGGGATGCTTCGGCCGAATTATGCCCTCAAGGGGATCAGCCCTCCACCGAGCCGTAAGTAGAGAGGAGTTTTTCTTTTTAAGAGATGAGAGAAATCCTTGCTTTATATCTGAGAAAAGTAATCGAAAATTTACCTTGTAGCTCGGACCTTAGCCCTTCTCAGCAGAGCTCATCTTCGGGAGATCTTCTTCCGGAAATGATGGAGAGCGGAACGCCTCCCCCTGTCGTACCGCCTTGCGAGGCGGGCGACCCTGAGGTATCGTCGCAAAGGGTTTCTCCGAATCCGGCAGGGCCGGCAGGTAGTCATATGGCACCCCAAATCCCCTCCGCGTCCGGCCTTCGAAAAGGGCCATCGGACGAGTCTGGCACTGTCTGGTGCGCGGTTGGAGGAGCTGAAGGATCTGCTAGGGCGAGCATCTATCTCAGAGGAGCACCGTGCATTGATGGGTACGGTGATTGAGAGGATTTCATCCGCGGAGAGCGGATTGCACGAGGCCGTCAGGAGTTTACTGACAGGTTGTGAGGTACGCGAAATAATGTACCCTTTTTGGACAGTTGCGCATAAATAAGATGCGCCCTGTGTAGATAGTAGCCCCTGAGACTCTGTGCATTGTCAAAAGTGACAGCGCGCAGAGGATCATAATCCCAGGTCTAATATGCCGCCTTCATACGTAGGTGGCGAAGTGTCCAGTGGCCAGCCGGACTGATGAATTTGCCGAGCTAAAGCGGCAACTTGACGTGGCAGATGCCGACATCGCGCTTGTCAACAAGCGGCTTGACGAGGCACAAGCTATGTAATTCCTCCGGCGGCACCTGGTAAGAGGAGCTTTATGCCAGTATCTTACAATGTGTGCGCTTGATGCAGATGGCGCTGTTGCCATGGAGAATCTTCGGGCGGAACTTGCCCGAGCCAAGGAGCAAGCCAGGAAAAGTGATGCGGCTGCCGGAAAGGCAATTGAAGAGCTGAAAGCCGAACAGGCTGCTCACTGTCGAAGCAAGAAGGAAATGGCCGAGATGGCCGTGAAGCTGAAGAACGCTGCTGACCGTTGCAAGCTTCTTGAAAAAGAAGATCGGGCGGAACAGACGAACCTGAAGAAGGCCGTTGCTGATGCCAAGGATGCTCGCTCTGCGATGAGAGCTATGAAGGAGGAGCTGCGTCAGGCCAGAGAGATCGCGGCTGGAAAGCCCTTTATGCTGCGGAGGCAGTTCTCTGATCCTAAACATGCTCTGTTAGACCAGATGTGGAGTACGGCGGACACCTATCTGTATTTAGCAGCGAGTGGCGCAGATGCGGCCGAACACTTCCGAGATCAAGAAGATGGCGAAGTGGAAAAGCTCTTCTGGTCGCAGTTCCACAATCCAGAGCGTCCACTGTCATTAGACGATCGTTTGGCCGAATGGGCCGAGCTAAATAGGTTGTCCGGACTCGCCATGAAGTATGTCATGAGTCATCTGTGGCCAGAGAGGCCAGAGCCGAAAAGTTATTTCAACTTGGTGTAGCAGTTCCTTGGTGCGGCGCTGCATATCAATGCAATGAAGAGGTCAACGTGCATAGAGGGTGCGCGGATGGCTCTTGCCCGTGTCAAGACATACTGGGCGGAAATGGAAGCCACCGCTGTTGCATCCCCAGACTCGGATGGAAGCCGAGTACCTGCCGAGCACTATTTTCAGGAAGTTCTGCAAGGCGCTCGTTTAATAGAGACGCAGTGCTCGAAGGATACTATATTCGAATAGCATATATTATTGTAAAACAATATTTTGATAAATTGTAGAAGCTTGTTATACTTGTGCCTGCAAGTATTATGGTACCTCCTGTGCGGCTGTTTAACATATATGTATATATAATCTGAAAGATGGCAGTCGTCGGCTTCAGCCCCCATGCACATAATGCGGGGGTGTTCGCAGAAGGCGCATTTTCACACTTGATCCAACGTCTTGGTCCTACAAAGGAGGTGATAGCGCAACGAACTAGGCAATCGGACTATGATGCTTTATCACTTTCACTTAGCCATAGGAGTTTGACAGTGAGGCTACTTATATAGCCCCTGGTGGCGCCTGCGCTCGCCCGAACTCGGGGCGCGTATGTGCCTGGCTGGGAAACGGCCCTTCGTTAATGCGGAGGAATCCTAAAGATTCTGGTAAGTCATCGAGTGGTTGACCAGTCTCACGCTATATCATGACAGTCAGTTTTCGGCTTTCTCTACTGAGGTGCTCGCCTGGCCGAACCGTGGCACAATCGCAGTAGTTCTCCTGGTGCCGCCTTAGCTGATAGAGCGGAACGTAAGGAAGCAAAACACAGGAGCCAGACAAACCCAACATTTGACCAAAGACATGATTCGGAGCTGATGCATATAAGGCCAAACTCGCGACGCCGAACACTCCCTAAGGTATTCGGTCTTTATGAGGGCGGGCGGGATAACGCCCTTAGTAATAAGCCTCTAGTGTCCAGGTACGTGCAAAACTCTAACGTGGCCACATGCCAAAACAACACCCTCCTCCTTGGTTATACCAAGAAACCAGGGGATGTGTATCAACAATAGAGACAGTAAAAAAGGTTTACGCAGGGTCTTAATCTGAAAAGAATCCTTGGAACGGGTCCCTCCTGCACGTCTGCGCCTGTGTCTCTGTTGTGCCGTATCCTGGACGGGCGTAGCACGGTGTTCATCTATAAAAAGAGAGGAGCTTAGTTGAAGAAAGATTGTGCCGAACATAAGTTATACTAAATAAACAAAGTATAAATCGAAATGGGTAAAATTGAGCTTTATTGTCTCTTGTTTTATATGCGCGGAGCCCCTAGTACAGGGGTATATGGCTATTAAGCCTTTATCAATTGTATGTTTATTCCGGACTTGTCTAGCCGTGTCTGTGGTCTTGACGACCTGTTTAGGTGCTTTGGCTAGTGAAGCCGCTTTATTGTGGGGCTGTCAAGGCAGCCGCACTGTCTTCCGCGCGAGAGGAGCACTCAATGTTTTCACTTTAATGAGATGATGCCTCATGGACCGGGAATCTTAAGCGTAAGAGATGCATAATGCGGTATTGTGTTAAAGCGGGCGAAAGCTTCACGTCCCAGCAGTGCTTGATAGCTACTTGAGAATGGGGCGATGTGGAAAGTTAGCTGTTCGCGACGGAAGTTATCGGGGGAGCCGAACATAACTTCTAGCTGGAGAGAACCCATACATCGGGCATCCGGGCCTGGCTTTACCCCTTGAAAGGAGGTTTTGCTATGGCAAATTTTTGTTGGGTCTATCCCCATGTTGCGGATTGTGTCCTGGTATAACAGGTTTAGACCACTGCCGCCGTCCATCAGGACATTCGTAAATTGGAGTCCGCCGATTATTGGATCTAATACCAAGGCAGTCCAGCCCGCGTTCCGGATACTTCTAGAGTAATCCTGATGGTCGAAGGTGATCGGTTTTAACAACCATTGGCGAGACTCCTTTGGGATAGGTCGTATGGCGCGTATCTCTGGTGGTGCCGTTCTGTTCGTCACGTGAAGTAAGTTTACTGTTTTGACTTCTTGTGGGAAATCCTTTTGTTTCCTGGTGCTCTGCTTGTGGGGTTCGTCGTCGTCCTCACTTGGTGTGTCGATCCCCTTGTGTTCGGCGTTGAGTTTGCCAGCTTGCTTGAAAACCCAACAATCTCTGTGGGTATGGTTCGCAGGCTTCCAGAGAGTACTGTGTATTTGCCATATCTTGTCCAAGATTTTGTTTAAGTTGGATAGCTCGTCCCTGTTATCCTTGAGGGGCGGCTTTCTCTGATTCTGCCGCGAGCTTTTGAATCCGGCGTTGACCGCCGTGCTCTTTGGGTTGTTTCCCTTATTCCAGCGTTGGTCCTTGCTGCGTCGGGGTTTTCCGTTTCCATCCCTAACTTCGGATGTACTTGGGTTGCTGGTGCTACATCTTGCCAACCAGTTGTCCTCTCCTGCGCAAAAGCGGGTCATGAGGTTTGTTAATGCGGCCATTGTTCTTGGCTTTTCTTGGCCGAGGTGTCTGGCGAGCCATTCGTCTCGAACGTTATGCTTAAAAGCTGCTAGGGCTTCGGCGTCCGGACAGTCGACTATCTGATTCTTTTTAGTAAGAAATCTGTTGCAGAATTTCCGGGCTGACTCTCCGGGCTATTGAGTTATGTGACTGAGATCGTCTGCATCCGAAGGGAGGACATAGGTCCCTTGAAAATTTGCCCGGAAAGCATCCTCAAGCTCTTCCCAACTTCCAATGGTGTTTTCGGGAAGGCTTTTGATCCAATGCCGGGCTGGCCCTTTAAGCTTGAGGGGTAAGTATTTTATGGCGTGGAGGTCATCTCCTCTGGCCATGTGTATGTGGAGGATATAATCCTCGATCCAGACCCCAAGGTCTGTTGTTCCGTCGTACGCCTCTATGTTTACGGGCTTGAATCCCGCTGGAAAGTCATGGTCTAGCACCTCATCAGTGAAACATAGGGGGTGTGCGGCACCCCTGTATTTGGGTGTGCCGTGATGTTCGGATATTTGTTGTGTTGCATTACTTACTAGAGGTTGCTTTCTTGGCCCGTAGATAGATCTGGCTAGGCCGTCTTTTTGATGCAGATCCTTTGGTGGATCGCGTGCCGGCTTGTGTGCGGCGCCGCTTGCCGCTCCATGCTGGCCATGCGGTCGTCTATCCGACCGGATGGCTTTCCTATTTTTTGACTGCGGGGGCTCTAAGGCCTCCTCGTCAAATTCAGGCAGTAGCTTTCGCTTTGGATAGCTTTTTGTGGGGCGACTGCCGCCATATTTGTCTGCGGTGTTGCATACTTTGCTCCATCTGATTCTGAGTGCATCTTCCGTAGTTTTGAGCTTCCGCTTCTGCTTTTTCAGGCTATGCACAGTGGAGACGAGCCTTTTGTGGAGGTTCTTCTACTCCATGAGTTTATCCGGCGTAAGGTCGTCTGAACTGTTGTTTTCGTCGGGGACGGGGTGTTCGGTTTGTTTATCCAGGTTGCCCTGTTTGGACGTTTGCTCGAAGGCATGTTCGTCGTCCACCGGCTCGTCCTGCTCTACGGCTGGGTCTGTATGGCTGTTGTCTCTGTCGAGGCGGGGCTTGGAGCGGCGCTTACGTCGCCGCTTTGATTGCTTTTCGAGTGAACGATCCCTCATTGCATCCCTATGTTCCTCGTCGTCGCTTCCTTTGGGTATGTCCACCATGTATACATCATGAGATGAGGTGGCTGTCCAGTGCCTTATAGGCGTTGGTTCATGTTCATCTCCTACATCGTCGTCCATACCGTCGATGTCTTCGGAGTCGAAGTCGAGCACGTCGTTTAAATTATCGACAGTGGCTACGAAGTGGGTGGTGGGTGGGCATCGAATTTCTTCATCGTCCACATCCCAATCCTGCCGGTCATAGTCCGGCCAGGACTCTCCTGACAAAGAGAGAGACCTGAGTGAATTCAGAATGTCGCCGAAGGGTGAGTGCTGAAAGATGTCTGCGGCGGTGAACTCCATGATCGGCGCCCAATCTGATTCGATCGGTAGGGGCGCGGAGGGCTCGGAGCCCGGAGAGGAGTCCGGCACCTTGGAGTCACGGGCTTCGTGGAGGACAAGGCTGGTGCTCGGTTTGATCGCCGTAGAGATTGGAGCCCCCGAGGCGGTGTCTAACCACCCATCCTCGATTGGTGTGATCGGCTCCGGGCTAGAGGTCGGAGCAGACATAGGTTCGGCCTCCAGGGCACTGTTCGGCAGCAGAGCTAGATCATGCCCATCGTGACAGTGCGGTGCGCTCGGCTGTGGCTGGAATCCGTCGAAGATCAAGTCTCCACGGATGTCGATCGTGTAGTTCAAACTTCCAAATCTGACCTGATGGCCAGGGGCGTAGCTTTCGATCTGCTCCAGATGACCAAGCGAATTGGCCCGCAGTGCAAAGCCGCCGAATATGAAGATCTGTCCCGGGAGAAAAGTCTCACCCTGGATCGCATCGTTGTTGATGATCGGAGAAGCCATCGTGCCTAAAAGTGACGACATAGAGGAACTCTCAATGAAAGCACCAATGTCAGTGTCAAAACTGGCGGATCTCGGGTAGGGGGTCCCGAACTGTGCGTCTAGGCCGGATGGTAACAGGAGGCAGGGGACACGATGTTTTACCCAGGTTTGGGCCCTCTTGATGGAGGTAAAACCCTACGTCCTGCTTGATTAATATTGATGATATGGGTAGTACAAGAGTAGATCTACCACGAGATCAGAGAGGCTAAACCCTAGAAGCTAGCCTATGGTATGATTGTTGTTCGTCCTATGGACTAAAACCCTCCGGTTTATATAGACACCGGAGAGGGCTAGTGTTACACATAGTCGGTTACAATGGTAGGAGACCTACATATCCGTATCGCCAAGCTTGCCTTCCACGCCAAGGAAAGTCTCCGGACACGAGACGAAGTCTTCAATCTTGTATCTTCATAGTCCAGGAGTCCGGCCGAAGGTATAGTCTGGCTATCCGGACACCCCCTAATCCAGGACTCCCTCACCCCCTCTCCCTCCTCTCATGTTGCGACCCTTTTTCTCTCTTTCTTGACGAGCACGCCCATGCCTGGGTCTTGTTCCTCCTTCCTCCTCCTTTCTTCCTCCTATTTAGATCTGAAGAACCAGGCGGAGCTTCCCCATCCATGGTGTTGGGGATGTTCCCCACGATGAGACCCGACAGGAGTTTGACCCGGCCAGGAGGATGGAGGCTCCATGAGTCAGTTCACTTCTGGGTCATTATAAAGTGAAGACAAGAAGGGCTAAGAGCTTAAAGTGAGACCCGTCAAAAATCCGGCTCATGAAGGAACCCAATGGGCCGGCTCACAGAGAAGGCCCAAGTGGAGAAAGTTCCCTAACTTGGAAGGTAAGATGGATAAGAGTTAGAGTAGGATACGAGTGAGCAGTACGGCCCGGAATCTCCTGTAAAACCTAGGGACTCAACCCGTTATATAAAGGGAAGCCCCTAGGATGAAAAGACTAAGTTGCATTCTCTCGAAACCTAGGTTAGAGAATCTGCACCCTTATAAGGTGCTAAACCTGGGTAAACTTGTGTCCTTCGTTCCCGGTTAACCCCGTTGAAGAAACCACCTAGTTGCGATAGCCTCAAGACTTAGTCCTTTCATGAGGACATCTGGCATGACAAAACGACGACAGTTGGTTCCGATTGTGGGGTGATGTCTACTATGCAACTTGTTCTTGTAGACTCGTGTTGGGCCTCCAAGCGTAGAGTTTTGTAGCACAGTAGCAAATTTCCCTCAAGTGGATGACCTAAGGTTTATCAATCCGTGGGAGGTGTAGGATGAAGATGGTCTCTCTCCAACAACCCTGCAACCAAATAATAAAAAGTCTCTTGTGTCCCCAACACACCAAATACAATGGTAAATTGTATAGGTGCACTAGTTCGACGAAGAGATAGTGATACAAGTGTAGTAATGATAGTAGATATTGATTTTTGTAATAAGCACAATAAAAAACAACAAGGTAGCAATTGATAAAACAGAGCACAAACGGTATTGCAATGCTTAAAAATGAGGCCTAGGGTACGTACTTTCGCTAGTGCAGTCTCTCAACAATGCTAATATAATTGGATCATATAACCTTCCCTCAACGTGCAATGAAGAATCACTCCAAAGTTCCTATCTAGCGAAGAACATAAGAAGAAATTGTTTGTAGGGTATGAAACCACCTCAAAGCTAATCTTTTCGATCAATCTATCCTAGAGTTCGTACTAAAATAACAACAAGCTATTCTATCGATCTAACCAAGAGTTCGTACTAAAGTAACACCATATGATACACATCAGCGAACTCTAATGTCACCTAGATACTCCAATGTCACCGCGAGTATCCGTGAGTTGATTATGCGATGTGCATCAAACAATTTCAGATTCATAATACTCAATCCAACACAAAGTACCTCAAAGAGTGCCCCAAGATTTCTACTGGAGAAACAAAGACAAGAACGTGCATCAACCCCTATGCATAGATTACCCCAATGTCACCTCGGGAATCTGCGAGTTGAGTGCCAAAACACATATCAAGTGAATCAATATGATACCCCATTGCCACCACGAGTATTCATAGCAAGACATACATCAAGTGCTCTCAAATTCATAAAAGTATTCAGTCCTGTAAGAACGAAATCTCAAAGGGAAAACTCAATTCACAACAAGATAGAGAGGGAAAACACCATATGATCCAACTATATTAACAAAGCCCGTGATACATCAAGATCGTGACATCTCAAGAACATGAGAGAGTGATAGAGAGATTAAACACATAGCTACTGGTACAAACCCTCATCCCCTAGGGTGGACTACTCCCTCCTCATCGTGGTGGCGGTCGGGATGATGAAGATGGCCTCTGGTGAAATTTCCCCCTCCGATGGAGTGCCGAAACAGGGTCTAGATTGGTTTTTCATTGCTAAAGAGGCCTGTGGCACGGAACCTCTGATCTAGGGTTATTTCTAGAGGTTTCTGTATTTATAGGATTTTTTTGGCGTCGGTCTCACACTAAGATGGGCCTCGAGGTGAGCACAACCCACCACTCCTCGGGTTGGGCTCCAGGCGCGCCCTGGAGGGTTGTGCCCTCCTCGTGGCTCTTCTGGCCCTCCCACAAAGC
Source organism: Triticum aestivum (assembly GCF_018294505.1). NCBI lineage: Eukaryota > Viridiplantae > Streptophyta > Magnoliopsida > Poales > Poaceae > Triticum > Triticum aestivum. Next base: position 584,703,020 of record NC_057806.1, on the reverse strand, counting down.
TTCGGGGGTCTCTTTTCTTCCAAAAATAATCGTCAAAAAGTTTCAGCTCATTTGAAGAACTTCCATTTCTGCACAAAAAAACACACTAGTACAGCGAGGTGCTATACAAACGGTTTAAACCCCTTTCTGTGACGGTGTTTTGAACCGTCGCCAAGTGAGTGACTACAATAGAGGGGTCCTTCCCACATAACCCAGAAACCATCGGGGATTGGGAGCCTTAATGCATACAGTTGTCCCTATAAAATTGTTTCTGATATCTCGAATATCGCAAACGCTTCATCCTTGCTACTCATTTGTGTTCGCATTGCCATCGCAGTCGGAGTTATGTGGTTTTCCCTAAAACTAGGCGTAGTCCAGGCACATTCCAGGCACGTGTCAAACTGGCTCTATGTTTACGATGCCTGGCACATCACAAACAGTTCATGATTGTAAACCGTGTACGATTGGTCGACAATCACACACATTTAGTTTTCCGGCACCGTTTGAGATATTTTCTTACATCACACACGCTTTGCAAACGGCAACTGTGTGCATGGTTACACACGTTTCCTCTTCGTGAACCATGTCGGATTATGATGTATATCACACATGTTGTGCTTTATAAACCGTTTGCGCCGTAATTACCCGCAGACTGTAATTTCACCCTAATTTAATTTCTGCTATCTAAAATTGTACCGAATTTGAATTTGAAATAGCCTATAACTTTATTCATATCCATCAGGTTCAAACAACCAATGCATTATTTGATTCACAGGTACATATGTTCAAGAATTACATAAGCACCAAATAAAGAATGATGAACCAATGGAGGTGGTGAACCCCTCCGTGATGGTGTCTAGATTGGTCTAGTGGTTCTGGACTCTGCGGTGGCTGGATGAATATTTCGTCGACTCCCCTAGGGTTCTGGGATTTTTGGGGTATTTATAGAGCAAAGATGCGGTCCAGGGGGCACCCAAGGTGGGCACAACCACCATGGCATGCCTGGGCCTCCTGGCGCGCCCTGGTGGGTTGCCCCCTCCTCGGGACTCCCCCAGGTGCAACTAGGGCCCAACATCTTCCTTCTGGTCCATAAAAAATCTCCGTAAGTTTCGTGGCATTTGGACTCCGTTTGATATTGATTTTCTGTGATGTAAAAAACATGAAAAAAATAGCAACTGGCACTTGGCACTATGTCAATAGGTTAGTACCAAAAAATGATATAAAATGATTATAAAACCTCCAACATTGATAATAAAATAGCATGGAACAATCAAAAATTATAAATACATTGGAGACGTATCAGCATGCCCAAGCTTAACTCCTACTCGTCCTTGAGTAGGTAAGTGATAAAAACAAATTTTTGATATGGAGTGTCATGTCATATCATATTATTTTCTTTATTGCATTGACATTTGGACTTTTATGTGATTCAAAGAAATAGTCTAGTTTTGACATAATAATTTAGATACTCAAGCATATCAACAAGCAACCATGTCTTTCAAAATATCAATGCTAAAATAAGTTATCCCTATCCCATCATGCTCAAACAATGATCCATTTATGAAACACACTCGAATATTAACTAGACGCAATACTTAAGCACGATCATATTGCCTCCTAGTTGGTGCTTTTATAAGAGAAGATGGAGACTCAAAATAAAAATTGCATAAAGCAAAAGATAGGCCCTTCACAGAGGGAAGTAGGGATTTGTAGATGTGCCACAGCTCAAAGCAAAAAAATTGAGATAAAAACATTTTGGGAGGTGTATCCATCCCACCAACGAAAATGACTTAGAGTTCCCAATACTTTCCATGCATAGATATATCATAGGCGGTTCCCAAACAGAAAATAAAGTTTATTCCTTTTTCCACCATAACTTTCACTTTCCATGGCTAACCGTATCCACGGGTGCCTTCCATACCAAAACTTTCCAAGGAATTTATTATTTGACAACATAAATTAAATTCAATTTTTTTTTGCATTTTGGGACTGGGCATCCCTAATACCTTTGCCTTACTCTCATGCAATGACAAGTGCATAAACACTCATCTTGAGAATAACACATCTAGCATGGAAAATATTAGCCACCCTCACTGCTCCGTGAGAGAAACAAACACACAAAAGAGAAGTTTATTTTGAAAATTAGAGATGGCACATGCAAATTTGCTTATAATAGCAAAAGAATACCACATATAGGTAGATATAGTGGACTCATGTGGCAAAACTGGTTTAAGGTTTTTGGATGCACAAGTAGTGATCATACTTAGTGCAAAATGAAGGCTAGCAAAAGATTGAGAAGCAACCAATCAAGAAACGAATAATCTCATAAGCAAGCATTAAGCATAATTAACACCGAATAATGCACCACAAGTAGGATATAATTTCATTGCATGATTATTGACTTTCGTGCATGCATAGGGAATCACAAACCTTAACACCAATATTCTTACTAAAGCATAATTACTCATCAAGATGACTCACATATCACATCATCATATCTCAAAACTATTACTAAGAATCAAGTTTATTTTGTCCAATGATCTTCATGATATTTTTTATTTTTTATTTATTCTTATTGGATATCTATCACTTTGGGACTAATTGTCATGAGTTTCTTTTCATAAGCTCAAACAAATATAAGTGAAGATCATGAGCATAACAATTTTTCTTTCTCTCAAAATAATTTAAGTGAAGTAAGAGATAATTTATTCAGAATTTTACTAAATCTCAAATAAATCTAAGTGAAGCAAGAGAGAATTTCTTCAAAAATACTAAAGCACACCATGCTCAAAAAGATATAAGTGAAGCACTAGAGCAAGTCCATTGCTCATAAAAAATTTAAGTGAAGCATAGAGAGTAATTATAACAAGCCAAGATATAATTTTGCTTCTCTCAAATAGGTGTGTCCAGCAAGGATTCATGACTTAAAACACAAAATGAAGCAAGCAAAGACACATATCATACAAGACGCTCTAAGAAAAACACATATCATGTGACGAATAAAAATATAGTCTCGAGTAAAATACCGATAGTTGTTGGAAGAAAGCGGGGATGCCACTCGAGGGCATCCCCAAGCTTAGTTGGTTTCTTATTCTTGGATGATAGCTTGGGATGCCAGGGCATACTCAAACTTAGTCTCTTACATCCTTCCTTCATCCATCATAAGATAACCCAAAACTTGAAAACTTCAATCACACAAAACTCAACAAAGCCTTCGTGAGATCCGTTAGTATAAGAATAATAAATCACTACTATAAGTGCTGAATCAAACCAATTCATATTTTGTTTGGTATTATATCTACTTTATTCCAACTTTTATATGGAAAAAAACTCATCAAAGAAAACCATAGAGCCATCAAAATAAGCACACAACACAAAGAAAACAGAATCCGTCAATACAGAACAGTCTGTAGAAATCTGACTATTTCGAATACTTCTGTAACTCAAAAAACTCTGAAAAATTACGAAGACCTGATAAATTTGTATATCAATCCACCTCAATTGGAATGGGTATTTTATCGCTCTCTGGTAAAAAATGAAAATTAATTTCATGAGCGTAAAAGTTTCTGTTTTTCAGCAAGATCAAACAACTATCACCCAAGAAGATCCTAAAGGCTTTACTTAGCACAAACACTAATTAAAACATAAAAAACACAATCATAAAAATAGCATAATTGTGCTAACACTCAAAAACAGGAAGCAAAAAGAAAAAATAAAATTTATTTCATTGGGTTGCCTCCCAACAAGCGCTCTAAGTTTTGTCATCTTTGGTTCGAAATCCATAAGATGCCCTCATGATTGATTCATAAGGTGGCTTAATTCTAGTTCTAGGAAAGTGTTCCATACCCTTCCTAAAAGGAAATTGGAACTTAATATTGCCTTCTTTCATATCAATCACGACACTGATAGTGCGTAAAAATGGTCTGCCAAGAATAATTGGACAAGATGGATTGCAATCAATATCAAGAACAATAAAATCTATGGGAACATAATTCCTATTTGAAAGAATAAGAACATCATTAATTCTTCCCATAGGCTTTTTAATAGTAGAATCCGCCAAGTGCAAATTCAAAGAACATTCTTCAAGATTAGTAAGACCAAGCACATCACATAAAGATTTCGGAATTGTCGAAACACTTGCACCCAAGTCACACAAAGCAAAACACTCAGAATTTTTAATCTTGACTTTGATAGTAGGTTCCCATTCATCATGCAATTTTCTAGGAATGGAAACTTCTAATTCCATTTTTTCTTCAAGAGCTTTCATCATAGCATCAACAATATGTTTAGTAAAAGCTTTGTTTTGTTCATAAGCATGGGGTGAATTCATCATGGATTGCAACAAAGAAATACAATCAATCAAAGAGAAACTATCATAATTAAAGCCTTTGTAATCCAAAAGAGTGGGTGCATCACTAGCTAAAGTTTTGACCTCTCCAAACCACTTTCATCAATTTTCTCAACAAGATTTTCACCCTTCGAAATATTGGGACGCCTTCTTTGTAAAGTTGACTCTTATCCAGTCCCTTTTTCATAATTCTTAACTTTACTAAACAAAGAACCAATAGAAGAAACACCAATCATTTTAAGATTTTCATCATCTTTGCAAGAATAATCACTACAAAAAGCTTTTTCTAGAAATTCTCTTTTAGCTCTAAGCATAGCGGTTCTTTTCTTATTTTCATCCATAGAAACATAAAGAGATTTAATTGATTCACCTACTTTAGGCACAAAAATTTTCATCTTGAGATTTTCCACATCATGAGCAATTCTATCAACACTTCTAGACAAATCATCAATCTTACTCAACTTTTCTTCTATGGAAGTGTTGAAAACTTTTTGTGTGTTGATAAATTCTTTAATATTATTCCCAAGATCAGAGGTGTTCCTATTATTATTATAAGATTGATTTCCATAGGAATTACCATAATTATTAGAGGAATTACTAGGAAAAGGCCTAGGATTAAAATTACCTCTATAAGCATTGTTGTTGAAATTATTGCGAGAAATAAAATTCACATCAATGGCATCACTATTTTGCTCAATCAAAGTAGACAAAGGCATATCATTAAGATCAATAGGAGCACTTCTACTAGCAACCAATTTCACAAGAGCATCAACTTTTTCACTCAAAGGAGAAATTTCTTCAACCGAATTAACTTTTTTACTAGTAGGAGCCCTTTCGGTATGCCATTGTGAATAATTTGCCATGATATTGTTAAGAAATTTGGTGGCTTCACCCAAAGTAATTTCTGTTGGGGATCGTTGCAGAAATTAAAAAATTTCTACGCATCACCAAGATCAATCTATGGAGTAACTAGCAACGAGAGGGGAGTGCATCTTCATACCCTTGAAGATCGCGACTCGGAAGCGTTGCAAGAATGCGGTTGGCGGAGTCGTACACATAGCGATTCAGATCGCGGCCGAATCCGATCTAAGCACCAAACAACGGTGCCTCCGAGCTCAACACACGTGCAGCCCGGTGACGTCTCACGCGCCTTGATCCAGCAAAGAGGAGGGAGAGGTTGAGGAAGAAGGCTCCAACAGCAGAACGACGACGTGGTGGTGATGGAGTGGCAGTTCTCCGGCAGGGCTTCGCCAAGCTCACACGGAGGAGGAGAGGTTTTGGGGAGGGGAGGGGCTGCGCCTTGGATGTGTTGCTGCAGCCCTCCCCTCGCCCCTCTATTTATAGGGAGAAAGGGGAACGGGGCCGGCCCCTCTAGATGAGATCTAGAGGGAGGGCAGCGACCAAGGGGGAGGGGGCTTGCCCCCCAAGCAAGGGGGGCGCCCCCCTTTAGGGTCCCCCCCAAACCCTAGGCGCATGGGCCCTAGGGGGGAATGGCGCCCAACCCACTAGGGGCTGGTTCCCTTCCACCTACAGCCCATAAGGCCCTCCGGGGGCAGGTGGACCCTCCCGGTGGACCCCCGGAACCCCTCTGGTGGTCCCAGTACAATACCGGTATACCCCCGAATATTTCCGGTGACCGTATGATGACTTCCCATATATAAATCTTCACCTCCGGACTATTCCGGAACTCCTCATGACGTCCGGGATCTCATCCGGGACTCTGAACAACATTCGGTAATCACATACAAATCTTCCTAATAACTCTAGCGTCATCGAACCTTAAGTGTGTAGACCCTATGGGTTCGGGAACCATGCAGACATGACCGAGACAACTCTCCGGCCAATAACCAACCGCGGGATCTGGATACCCATGTTGGCTCCCACATGTTCCACGATGATCTCATCGGATGAACCACGATGTCGAGGATTCAAGCAATCCTGTATACAATTCCCTTTGTCAATCGGTACGTTACTTGCCCGAAATTCGATCGTCAGTATCCCAATACCTTGTTTAATCTCGTTACCGGCATGTCACTTTACTCGTCGCGTAACACATCATCCCGTGACCAACCCTTAGTCACATTGAGATCATTACGATGATGTCTTACCGAGTGGGCCCAGAGATACATCTCCGTCATATGGAGTGACAAATCCCAATCTTGATTCGTGCCAACCCAACAGACACTTTCAGGGATACCCGTAGTGCACCTTTATAGTCACCCAGTTACGTTGTGACGTTTGGCATACCCAAAGTATTCCTATAGTATCCGGGAGTTGCACAATTTCATGGTCTAAGGAAAAGATACTTGACATTAGAAAAGCTTTAGCAGACGAACTACACGATCTTGCACTATGCTTAGGATTGGGTCTTGTCCATCACATCATTCTCCTAATGATGTGATCCCGTTATCAATGACATCCAACGTCCATGGTCAAGAAACCGTAACCATCTATTGATTAACGAGCTAGTCAATTAGAGGCTCACTAGGGACATGTTGTGGTCTATGTATTCACACATGTATTACGATTTCCGAATAATACAATTATAGCATGAACAATAGACAATTATCATGAACAAGGAAATATAATAATAACCATTTTATTATTGCCTCTAGGGCATATTTCCAACAGTCTCCCACTTGCACTAGAGTCAATAATCTAGTTACATTGTGATGAATCGAACACCCATAGAGTTCTGGTGTTGATCATGTTTTGCTCGAGGAAGAGGTTTAGTCAATGGTTCTGCGACATTCAGGTCCGTCTGCACTTTAGAAATATCTATGTATCCATTTTGAACATTTTCACGAATGGAGTTGAAGCGACACTTGATATGCCTGGTCTTCCTGTGAAACCTGCTCCTTGGCAAGGGCAATAGCTCCAGTGTTGTCACAGAAGAGTGTCATCGGGCCCGACGCAGTGGGAATAACTCGTAGGTCGGTAATGAACTCCTTCATCCAGATTGCTTCTTGTGCCGCCTCCGAGTGTCGGTGCCAAAACCGGCGGATCTCGGGTAGGGGGTCCCGAACTATGCGTCTAAGGCGGATGGTAACAGGAGGCAGGGGACACGATGTTTTACCCAGGTTCGGGCCCTTGTTGATGGAGGTAAAACCCTACGTCCTGCTTGATTTATTCTTGATGATATGGGTATTACAAGAGTTGATCTACCACGAGATCGGAGAGGCTAAACCCTAAAAGCTAGCCTATGGTATGATTGTATGTTGTCCTACGGACTAAAACCCTCCGGTTTATATAGACACCGGAGGGGGCTAGGGTTACACAAGGTCGGTTACAAAGGAGGAGATATACACATCCGTACTGCCTAGCTTGCCTTCCACGCCAAGTAGAGTCCCATCCGGACACGGGACGAAGTCTTCAATCTTGTATCTTCATAGTCCAACAGTCTGGCCAAAGGATAGAGTCCGGCTGTCCGGAGACCCCCTAATCCCGGACTCCCTCAGTAGCCCCTAAACCAGGCTTCAATGGCGACGAGTCCGGCGTGCAGTGTTGTATTCGGCATTGCAAGGCGGGTTCCTCCTCCGGATATACCACAAAAGAGTTCAAATAAAGGATAGTGTCCGACCCTGCAAAATAAGTTCCACATACCACCGTAGAGAGAATAATATTTCCACAAATCTAATTTGCTGACACGTTTAGGTAACATGACATCATGCCATGGCTCGGCGATTATTTGAATCGTTTCTCTTTAACTAGCCCCGCACATAACGCGAGGCAGTTTCTTGACACGTCTTGTCAAAGCAGAGATCGTGTTCCCCTTATCATGGGATTCTCATCAATACGGGTGTGGGTAACCCAACCGCACCATCGATTACGGCGTTTGGGGGATAAGCGAGTTTTACCAGGCTAGTGGGGGCGCATAGTTTCGGCCGCCCTTATAAAGGGATAAGGTTTAAACTTTCTCTACCCACGCCTTCTTCCTCCTTGCTCATCCGTTCTTGCGCACTTGAGCTCCAACGCCCAAGTCTGCATCCTTCCCTCAATCTTCTCCAAACATATCCGGAGCAGGGGCAAATGGATGGCTTCCTCCGTTACGGAGGGGCACATCAAAAAGATGCACGATGCCGGATACTTAGCCGCGAATATCGGACATCGGCTGCCTGCTGCGGGGCAGATCGTTCCTACCCCGAAACCTCATGAGAGGGTAGTTTTCCTCCACCACTTCCCCCGCGGACTGGGGTTTCCCGTTCATCCATTCGTCCGTGGTCTCATGTTCTACTACGGGCTGGACTTTTATGATCTAGCCCCAAACTTCATCCTCAACATTTCGGCATTCATCATCGTCTGTGAGGCTTTCCTCCGCATCCGGCCTCACTTCGGCCTGTGGCTGAAGACCTTCAATATCAAGCCAAAGGTGGTGGGAGGCTAACAAGAGGAATGCGGCAGAGCCATGGTGGGAAAGATGCCCAATGTTATATGGCTTGAAGGCTCCTTCGTGGAGACCATAAAGGGGTGGCAATCAGCCTGGTTCTACATCACCGAGCCGCGCGACACCAACTGGGCGGCGGGCCCCGAGTTTTGATCCGGATTCCCTACATGGCTCACTTCCTGGAAAGAGAAGGGCTTGTCGTGGGGTTCATCGGTGGAGCTGGACGGACTCCAGAAATGTATCCTGAACATGGCAAGCAAGAAACTCAAGCTGGTCAACATAGTCCAGGTCATGCTCATCCGCCGGATCCTCCCGTGTCAACAACGAGATTTTAACTTGTGGGAGTTCGACCCGACCCGGCACCAAACTCTGAGCGAGCTCTTTGACACGATGCACAAGGACGTCTGAAGGGTGCTGTTCAAGGGCCCCGAGGTCCCTCCCTCTCTTACAGAGGACCGCGGGCTAAGCGCGAAGCGCCGATCGCATTCGGTGAGTTCTATACATCCGATAGGATTTTTACTTCCCTTTGCTTAACCATGTGCAGGATCTGAGTCTCCATGCCTTTGACAGGACTGGGTGGAGACGTCGGGGCAGATTAACTGTCCGGCCCCTCTGCCCGAAGACACTGCGGACGCTCTCGTGACGGAGATGCTGACTCTGGCTCCTTACAAGATGCCGGAGAAGACCAAGAAGGCCAAGTGAACCCGGAAGAGTTCCGCCGCCAGGTGATATCGGACTCATCGTCCGATAACTCCGCGATGCACTCCTCCCCCAAAGATGAGGAGGAAGATGAAGATGCTCCCCCTCCAGTCGGGGAAGACAAGAAAAGGAAGGCCGCCCCAACGGGGGGGGGGGGAGGGGGGCGAAGGGTCCAAGAAGGGAAGGACTCTCCTTCCGGACTACTCCACCACCGCCGCCGAAGGCGAAGACGAGTGGCTGCTCAGGGCCAAGCCCCTGGCGAAGTCATAAGTATTCGGATACCAGAGTAACTCATAGCATTCCTTTGCCGCACTACTTCTCCTAACGCCGAATTATGATTGTGCAGACCGCCCCGAACCCGTATCGATGTATCCTCGTCGGACGGCTCCCTGGGCTCGTTGGATATGGATAGCGATCCACTTCCGACCGCCACCTCCCCTTGCCCTACGGACAACGCCGAGGTGTTGTCTCAAGAGGCACTTGGTCGAGGGGAGACAGTCCCAGAAGCGCCTCAAAGAGACCTTCCGGACTCCGGGAGCAGGGGGAGCAAACCCCCCGAAGGCTCCGAGTTCGTCCCTCAGCCGAACACCACGCCGGAACCTCCAGTGGTTCCGGACTCGGGCAGGCGGCCTCCTTCCAAGAGGGGCAAGACGCCTATGCCGGTGACCTCTGCCCATCCAGAGGCACCGGACAATCTGCTGGGAGCACTTCGCATCGCTTCCATTGACAAAGAGCACCACACTATTATGAGTGCGGTGGTCCAGAAGGTTCAGTCCGCCAAGAGCGGACTGACTGAAGCCTACGCCAGCCTTCTAACAGGCTTTGAGGTAAGTTTTTGAAATATAGGAGAAATATTACTGCATAGACAGTAGCCCCTGATGCTCTGTTCGGTGTTCACAAAGAAAAGCCGAACGGAGGATCAAATAATATCGCAGGAGTCTAATATAAGTATGTCAATATGCGTATGCAGGCTTCGTTGCTGGCCTCTGCCGCACTAACTGCGGAGGTCGCAGCACTGAAGCAGGACCTTAAAGGATCCAAGGACGAGCTCGGCCTTGCCAAGAGGCAGCTCGAGGAGAACAAACATAAGTAGTACCTAGTCTATGTATATGTATAAAGAGAACGCGATTGCAAAATGACAGGATCATCGTAAATTTGCCAGGGGCCACGACCGAGGTGGCGACCCTGAAGCAAGCGCTATCCGAGGCCGAAAACAAAGCGGCCAAGGAGCGCACCGAGCGGGAAAGGCATGAGGCACGGGTGGGCGAGGTGCAGCAAGGGCTCCACGCTCTCGTGACGAAGCACGAGGCGTTGGAGCTTGACTTGAAGACACGAGAGTCTGAGCTTGCCACGGCCCTTGAGAGCGCAAAGAATGCCAAGGCTGAAGCCCAAAAGGCCCTCCAGGAGATTGATGCGAAGAAGAAGATAGCGGCGGGTAAGGCATTCTATATGCAAAGCAAGCATGTGAAAGTAAATTACCTGTTACTTACCCGAATCCGGAGCTCTCCAGGAGCATTCGTAGATTTGCCCCGCAGCGTGTCGGATGCTGCACAGTTTTACCAGGGCAAGGAGGGAAGCTCAATAGAGAAGCTATTCTGGTCTCAGTATACTGGGACCGAACACCCGATACCTCTGAGCGACCAGCTGAAGCAACTGGTCGAGCTGCACAAGGCGGCCGAATAGGCCATGAAGGGCTTTATAGTTCGGATGTGGCCTGGCGATGCCCTTCCCAACAACTACTTCGGCCTGGTGAGGCGACTTGTGGATGCCTGCCCATGGCTGGAAGTCATCAAGTGGTCCGTCTGCATCGAAGGTGCACGCCGGGCTTTCGCCCGTGTGAAGGTGCAATGGGTCAAGCTGGACGCCGTGAAGCTGATTAAGGAAGGGCCGCCGGAGGGCAAGGAGCATCGCCACCCCGAGATGTACTATGAGGGTGTCCTGAAGGGTGCTCGTCTCGTAGCAGACGAGTGTACGAAAGATATAATATTTGAGTAAATTCGCTTGTGCAATCCTGTATTTATGAAAACTTGTTCATATGCGCTATGCAACGCTTGTTTGAATTTAAAATATTACCTTCTGTTTGGTTGTTTATCAAATCTGAGAGATGGCTAGTCGTCGGCTTCTGCCCCCATGCCACGAGTGCTGGGGTGTTCGGGATAAACCTGAGCACTCTTGTTCCCATTTTTGGGTCCTTCGAGGGATGTGCTCAGCACAATGAACAAGGCAATCAGACTATAATGCATTATCACTCTCACTTAGCCATAGAATTCTATAATTTTAAATTTCGGCGGAGCCCCTAGTATTCGGAAGGCCGAATTTGGGGCGCGATACACGCCTTAAGCCAAACAGGGCCGACTCCTCGCTCTAAGCGGCATAAGTCTTTAAGGACTCGAAAACCTCTTGAACAACGAACAGTCTCTTGCCTTATCATGACAGTCAGTTTTAGCTTTCTCTACTGAGGTGCTTAGCCCAGCAGAACCGGGGCACAATCGCAGTAGTTCTCCCAGTGCTACCTTAGCCGATATAGCGGAATGTAAGGTACCAAAACATGGGAGCCGGGCAAACCCAACTATTGACCCAAGACATGATTCGGAGCTGATGCATATAATGCTATAAGTTCGGGGTGCCGCACTGTCGAAAGTGTTCGAACTTCTCACACCGTATTGGTGGGTATACTTAAGCCCCTAGCGTATTGGCCGTACCAGAGTGTACGGGTGCTGGATGTCATGAATGAACATATATATATATAAAGAAGAATGCAATAAAAGCCTTAATGCAATGCATTGTTTATTCAAAAACATGCGTTAAAGCAGAATGATACAGGTAGTGCGATAAGCAAAAAGTAGGACTATGTCCCCTCCAAGGGCAAGCTGAGGAATAATATTAAAGCAAATATTTCACTCGTTATCGTAATCCACCTGGGAGTTCCGTGGTGTGACGTAGCTTTCTGCCTCCTTGGTTGCTGCATCATGTGTTCGGCAATCATACTGCCGGACAGGGTTTCCAGAGATTAAAGTCCTAAAAGAGAAAAATAACAAAGCGGGAAGCCCCTAGTGCGGTTTAAGCCGCGTCTTGGAGCGTGCCGCAGTCGTGCCCCCCTCCCCTCCTGTGACCATGGTATTTTTAATGCGTAATTATGTACGCGTGGCATGAGTTTCGCCGTTTGGCTTGGGCCAGGGTGGGGGCCGCATTGCTATGCGAGCTCGGAACGTGCCAGGCGGTCCAATTGCCGATTACTCCGGGCGTGCTTGAAGGTGTTCGGGTCCTTAAATGCCGAACTAGTGGATTGCCTTAAGAGGCTGCTTTGCGCTTCCGCTGCGAGGGCTGCAGTGTGCTCCTCTGTTCAAAGAGAGCGCTCTGTGTTTCCATTAACTGTAATGACCCCCTGAGGTCCTGGCATCTTGAGCTTGAGGTATGCATAATGCGGTACCACATTGAATCTCGCAAATGTGGTTCGCCCGAGCAGTGCATGATAACCACTGCGTTACGGGACTATATCGAAGATTAACTCTTCACTTCGGAAGTTATCCAGGGATCCAAAGACCACTTCCAGTGTGACTGAGCCTGTGCAATGGGCCTCTACACCCGGTATGACGCCTTTAAAGGTCGATTTTGTGGGTTTGATCCTTGAGGGGTCTATACCCATTTTGCGCACTGTGTCCTGGTAAAGCAGGTTCAGGCTGCTGCCGCCATCCATAAGGACTCGAGTGAGGTGAAATCCGTCAATGATTGGGTCTAGGATCAGTGCGGCGAATCCGCCATGACGGATACTAGTGGGGTGGTCCCTGCGATCGAAGGTGATCGGACAGGAAGACCATGGGTTGAACTTTGGGGAGACTGGCTCCAACGCATATATGTCCCTGAGCGCACGCTTCCGCTCCCTCTTGGGGATGTGGGTTGCATATATCATGTTCACCATCCGCACTTGTGGGGGGAACCTCTTCTGTCCTCCGGTGTTCGGCTGCCGGGGCTCCTCCTCGTCATCGCTATGTGGCCTCTTATCTTTGTGTTCGGCAATTAACTTGCCGGCCTGCTTGAACACCCAACAATCCCTATTGGTGTGGTTAGCTGGCTTGTCGGGGGTGCCGTGTATTTGACACGAGCGATCGAGTATACGGTCCAAACTGGACGGGCCCGGAGTGCTTCTTTTGAATGGATTTTTTCGCTGGCCGGGTTTAGAGCCTTTGAATCCGGCATTGACTGCCGTATCCTTGGTATTGTCGCTGTTAATGCGGTGATTATGTTTGTGGCGACGTGACCTTCTATTGCCGTCCTTGGTATCCGAAGTACCATGGTTCTTTGATATGTTATTACTGCGAGCTAGCCAGCTGTCTTCTCCCGCACAAAAGCGGGTCATGAGTGTCGTGAGGGCTGCCATAGATTTTGGCTTTTCCTGACCAAGGTGCTGGGCTAGCCACTCATCACGGATGTTGTGCTTGAAAGCTGCTAGGTCCTCTGCATCCGGACAGTCGATGATTTAATTTTTCTTTGTTAGGAACCGTGTCCAGAATTACCTGGCCGATTCCTCTGGCTGCTGAATTATGTGGCTCAAGTCATCGACATTTGGTGGTCGCACATAAGTGCCCTGAAAGTTGTCGAGGAATGCGGCTTCCAGATCTTCCCAACAGCCAATGGACTCTGCTGGCAAGCTATTGAGCCAATGCCGCGCTGGTCCTTTGAGTTTGAGTGGGAGGTATTTAATGGCGTGTAGATCATCACCGCGTGTCATGTGGATATGCAGGAGGAAATCCTCGATCCATACCGCAGGATCTGTTGTGTTGTCGTATGATTCTATATTTACGGGTTTGAAACCCTTTGGGATTTGATGATCCATTACTTTGTATGTGAAGCATAAGGGGTGTGCGGCGCCTCTGTACTGGGCTATATCGCGACGCAGCTCCAATGAGTCTTGCCCGCTGTGCTCGGCCTGGCCGGATTTACTTTTACTGTATCCGGCATGACGATTATCGTCTCGTGTAGTGGCGCGCCCTCGTGATCCGTAGATCAAACTTGCATGTTTTGCTTTGTCCTCCAATACGTCTCGCAGGTCTGGCGTATTTCCCCATGCCTTTTTATTTGAATGGCGCCAGGGTGCAGGCTGAACTTTTGGCTGGAATGCCTCTCTGTCGTGGCCACGAGGTGGCCGGTCAGCCGCGTCATACACTTCTTCCTCCATTCGGGGTAGCAACCTGCATTTTGGGTAACTCTTGGAGGGGCGTTCGAGTTTATATTCCTCGAACGCGAGGACTTCAGTCCATCTGTCAGCTAGCAGATCTTGATCAGCTTGAAGCTGCTGCTGCTTTTTCTTAAGGCTATTTGCCGTGGCTATAATCCGGCGCTTGAAGCGCTCTTGTTCGACGGGATCCTCTGACACGACGAATTCGTCATCGTCGAGGCTTGCCTCATCTTCGGAGGGAGGCATGTAATTATCATCCTCCTCATCTGCCGCTCTCTCAGGAGGGATGGCCTCTCCATCCTCCTGCCTTAAATCGTGCTGGAGGGGATTATTGCCATCTTCGGCACTATCCGAAGTGTTATTATCTCCTGTGCCGGTATCACCACTTTTGCTTTGGCGGGACTTAGAGCGGCGCCGCTGACGTTGGCGCTTGGGTTGCTTCTTGGAGGGGTCATCCTCCGTTGTCTCGTTGCCATTGCCTTCTTTGGGTGTGTCCACCATATATATATCATATGATGAGGTGGCTGTCCAGTGCCCTGTGGGCAGTGGTTCCTCTTTGTCTCCCACATCGTCATCCATACCGTCGATGTCTTCGGAGTCGAAGTCGAGCATGTCGGTTAAGTCGTCGTCAGTGTCTACTAAGTGGGTGGTGGGTGGGCAGCGAATTTCTTCGTCATCCGCATCCCAATCCTGCCGGACATAGTTCGGCCAGGATCCTCCTGACAAGGAGAGAGACCTTAATGAGTTCAGTATGTCGCCAAAGGGCGAGTGCTGAAAAATATCCGCGGAGGTAAACTCCATGATCGGCGCCCAATCAGATTCGCTAGGAACGGGCGCAAGCGGTGTCGTGGATCTAAGACTGACAGTAGAATGGGGGGTAGGTATGAGGAGGCAAGATCCTAGCTATGGAGTAGTTGTACACACGAGTTTTACGAGTTCAGGCCCTTCTCGGAGGAAGTAACAGCCCTACGTCTCGGTGCCCTAAGGCGGTCGACTGGATTATATGTGTGTATGTGTTTACAAAAGTGCGAACCCTTGTCCCAGAGGAGGGAGGTGGCTTATATAGTGTCGGAGTAATGGGCCACGGGTAGGCCAACCCGAGCCCCAGAACCTTTCAAGACATCGGGGTAGGCTGCGCCCCTCAAGACCCCAGGGCGAAGAGCCGCCTTCTAAGGAGTCGACGGCGAGACGGCCGACTGCCCACTCACGGCCGAGTCCCAGGGACGACTTCAGGGTAAGCCGACTCCTGACTGGCGACTTCCAGAGAAGCCGGCTTTGGGGAGTCGGCCTGCGACTCCAACAAACCCCATGTCCTCATCTGGAGGGACAGGACCGGGGAGTGGCTACAGTAAAACCCGCTCCCGCCCCTTACCAAGGGCAGACATGGGCACAGTACGCCGTACCCAGGGAGATCTCCGTGCGGCCTGACACTGTTGCCGTGCCGGCCCTGACATCAGCACCGCAGGATCGAATCCAGCGCCCATGACGGCTTGTCTATACGGCCCGGAGGCAGCAGGTCCCACCAGTCAGTGAGACCCCAGGAGACGGCAAGTGCGCCGCTAGTCGGCCCCCGGAGTCGGCCAAGCACTCCCCCAGGGGGCCCACGCGCCATTAATCAGATGTGATGGAGAGCGGCAATAGTGATCGCCCGCCAGGCGGCGGGGCTGTTGCCATGACTCCATGATCAAGCCTGCGTCATCAGAAGCACGGCTACAGTAATCAGCAGCCGGCAAGACCCGCCCACGGCGGACACGGCCTGTTGGTTCCGTACCAGACCAGTCGGCAGGGCCCACCAGTCGGCGGGCCCCAGCAATCGGCGGAGAAGACGGAGGCCAGAGGCACTGACGACTGGGCCCGCGTCCAGCCGAATTACCGTTGTACCCCTGGGGGGTAGGCCTATATAAACCCCCCAGGGCACCCATGCAAAGGGCTGGAATCCATTAGCTCTAGACCAGATCATATAGGAGGGAGAGAGCTAGCCCTGCCCTCTCCTACCTCCAGGAAACAGCTCAAGGAGCAATCGTGTGAACACTTTGCCATAGTGATCATGCGGAGACCCCGCAGAGCAGCAGTAGGGGTATTATCTCCCCGGAGAGCCCTGAAGCTGGGTAAGATTCGCCGGCGTGCATGTCTTCGCCTCATCCCGTTTCCAGGCACCGGCGACGTTCTACTCGCCCCCACCATGATAAGCCATCCTTTGGCATATGTCGCACCCAACCCCCGACATTTGGCGCCCACCGTGGGGCCTGGTGCACCGCCGTCCGGAGACTTGTTCTGGACGGGAACCCTTTTCCTCCCTGGCGAGTGCAGCCAGCCAGGCACACCAGATTGAGTTTGCACTGACGCACTACGCGGCGTTGAGATCGCCTGCACAGCCAGTTGCCTCGCCGAACTTGTCGGAGAGGTTCGCCTCTCCGACGAACCTTCATCCAACGCAGGCACGGGCGGCTCCGAGAGCCTCCTCGCGGGCCTCCTCGATCAACTCCGCGTTTTCGGCGAGCGTGTCGTAGACTTGGAGTCTGTAGGCTCCACCGACCCGATGCTGGTTGACTCCGACACCGCGTCGCTCGACGCGTTCCCCACTAATGTGGTGGTCTATGACGAACCTCTCCCTCGCACGGAGAGCGACAGAAGCACCGTCACCGAGGTGCTCGTCATCAGTCATGACGAGCTCCCCGGCGGAGGAGCGCACGGCTCACTCGGTGCGGCACTACAAGACCTAACTGCGCCCGTTCCGGAAGACGTTGATGCAGAGACGTTGGAGGCGCGCCGCCTTCAGCTCGTCGAAGGCGCGAAGAAGCTGGCCAGCATGAGACGCTTGTCAGAAGCCTACCAGCGGGAGATGGATCATGCCGTTGGTGGCTCGCCGGCCCCGGCAGGGCCCAGCCGCCTTGCCGCGGTCCAGCAGCATGGCGTAGCCATCGCCAACCTGTTTGGGGCCAGCCGCCCTGTGTACACTACACCAGCGGAGAACATCCGAGCCGCCCAGGCAGTGGCGGACGAGCTGGACAATTACAAGGGCGAAGAACGTCGCCTAATGATGGAGCGAGTCCAGCGGCTCCTCGACGCGGCTGCCGCGCAGAACAAGGCCGGCTGCCGCACGGAGGCGCTGCAGCGGCAAAACGACGACCTTCGCCGACATCAAGGCGCGACGTCTCGGACGTTGACTGGCGGCGCCCGAGGAAGAAGAGACAAGGATCCGGCTGTCAGCCATAGTCGGACTCACATTACCATAGAGTGCGACCGAGACGGCCGCCCGAGAGCAGTGGAACGACGGGACGACTGTCCGCCTCCTCCTCCTCGCAAGGAGAGGCCAGTCTCCCCACCGCCTGTTGACCATCCGACTCTCGGCGATTGCCTTGGCCACCGAGAGGGAGTCAGAGAAAATGACGCCCGCCACCGGATCGACCGACTTCACCGATCCCTAGCACTGGAAGAAGAAGACGAGTTGGGTCCGCCTTGTTTCGGACCCCACATTCGAGATGATCCCTTTCCCAGAGGGTTCACGCTCCCAAGAGACACGCCCAAGTATACCGGCTCTGTGAAGCCCGAAGACTAGCTGGTCGACTACTCCACGGCTGTCAACATAGCAAACGGCAACAAGCGTGTCGCCGTAAAATACGTTCCGCTCATGCTCCAGGGCACGGCACGAACATGGCTGAACAGCCTGAAGCCCCGCAGCATCAACAGCTGGGTCGACTTCACCGAAGCGTTCGTCCGCAACTTCACCAGCACGTACAAGCGTCCTCCCGAGCCTCGTCAGCTCTCCTTGTGCGTGCAAGGTCCCGACGAGTCGACTCGCGACTACCTCACGCATTGGGCCGAGCTTCGGAACTCCTGCGAGGGCGTGCATGAGGTGCAGGCCATCGAGTACTTCACGGCCGGGTGCAGAGAAGGCACCCTCCTCAAGCACAAGCTCCTTTGCGACGAGCCAAAAACCCTCGACGAGCTGCTGATCATAGCGGACAAGTACGCCACAACCGACTCCTCCATGAAGGTGGAGATTCAAGTCAACATAACTGGCAAAGTGGCCCTTCAAGCTCCAAGAACTCCGGCGGGAGACGCCAATCGGCGACAACAGCAGGGCGACCACAAGTGCAAGGCCCCGCTGCCGGCTTCCAGCAGCCGGCAGGTCACGACCGTTGAAGCCCAGCAGCTGGACGAGCAGCCTCCACCCAAGCGACAGAAAGGCGGCAAGCCGAACTGGTTGCCGGCCTTCTCCTACGAGCAGACTCTTGATGGACCTTGCAAGTTCCATAGCGGCGCAAAGCCGTCAAATCACACCACCCAGAAGTGCCACTAGCTCACCAGGATCGCCAAGGGAGACGGCCTCCTGCCTCCCCCGCCTGCTGGGCAGCCGCCTCCGCCTCCGCCCCAGCAGCCGGCTGTCAGGCCAGTCAGCGTAGTACAAGACAAATACTCTAAAGAATACGGAGCCTACGTGGTGTTTACCAGTATGGCCGATGATCGACGTAGCAGGCGGCTGCAGCGACAAGAGGTGAATGCAGTAGCATCAGAGACGCCAGAGTTCATGCACTGGTCCGAGAAGCCCATCAGCTGGAGCAGGGCTGACCACCCAGAGGTGATGTCGAGTCCAGGCTCCTATGCCTTGGTCTTGGACGCCACCTTTGCTACGGATAGACGAGCCGCGCGTTTCTCGTGAGTTCTGATAGACGGAGGCAGCAACATCAATATCCTGTACAAGGACACCATGGAGAAGTTAGGAATCAAGCAAAGACAACTTCAGAAGATCCGGACTGTGTTCCACAGCATTGTTCCTGGGCTTTCCTGCTCACCAATCGGCAAGATTTTGATGGACATCCTCTTCGGAGACAAAGATCACTTCCGCCGAGAGTCGGTTTGGTTTGAGGTGGTGGACCTTGAGAGCCCATACCATGCGCTACTCGGCCGACCCGCCTTGGCCAAGTTCATGGCGGTCCCCCACTACGCCTACCTCAAAATGAAGATGCCCAGTTCCAGGGGAATTCTGACTGTAGCCGGCGACTACCGGAAGTCGTCTGCCTGTGCGGCTGAGAGCAGTCGGCTAGCCGAGTCCCTGGTGATCGCGGCCGAGAAGCGGCTCCTTGAGCGAGTTGTGGCGATGGCCGGCAAGCAGCCAGAGGTATCGCCCAACCCAAAGGAGTCGGAGGCTGAGGGTTCGTTCAAGCCGGCCAAAGAGACAAAGAAGATACCCTTGGATCCGGAGCACCCAGAGAGGTACGCTGTCGTAGGCGCAAACCTCGACAGCAAATAGGAAGGCGAGCTCGTCGATTTCCTCCATGAGAATCGGGACATCTTCGCATGGTCCCCCAAAGACATGCCAGGTGTACCGACGGAATTCGCCGAGCACAAGTTACATGTCCGATCTGATGCAAAGCCGGTCAGGCAGCCCCTGCGCCGCCTATCAGAAGAGAAGAGAAGAGTTGTCGGAGAAGAGATAGCCCGACTCCTAGCAGCCGGCTTCATTATGGAAGTATTCTTTCCAGAATGGCTAGCAAATCCGGTCCTGGTACTGAAGAAGAACAAGCAGTGGCGAATGTGTATTGACTACACGAGCCTCAACAAGGCCTGCCCCAAGGACCCGTTTGCTCTACCAAGAATTGATCAGGTGATAGACTCCACAGCCGGATGCGAGCTGTTGAGTTTTTTGGATGCATACTCAGGATATCACCAGATCAAGCTGAACCCGGCTGACAGACTGAAGACCGCCTTCATCATGCCGTTTGGAGCCTTCTGCTACCTCACCATGACGTTCGGCTTAAGGAATGCCGGCGCCACCTTTCAGCGTTGCATGCAGAAGTGCCTCCTCAAGCAGCTCGGCAGGAACGCCCACGTCTACGTGGACGACGTAGTGGTGAAGACAGAAAAGCGTGGAACACTGCTGGAAGACCTCAAGGAGACCTTTGAGAACCTGCGCCAATTCCAGATCAAGCTCAATCCCGAGAAGTGTGTCTTCGGGGTACCAGCCGGCCAGCTCCTTGGCTTCCTGGTCTCTGAACGCGACATAGAGTGCAACCCTGTAAAGATCAAGGCCATTGAGAGAATGGAGGTACCCAGCCGACTGCTGGATGTGCAAAATTTCACCGGCTGCTTGGCGTCCATCAGCCGATTCATCAGTCGGCTGGGCGAGAAAGCTCTCCCCTTATACCAACTCATGAAGAAGACCACTTTTTTTGAGTGGAACCATAAGGCGGACGAAGCTTTTCTCCAGTTGAAGAAGATGCTGACTACTCCACCCGTCCTAGCGGCTCCGACTCCCAAGGAACCCATGCTCCTGTACATCACCGCCACCAGCTAGGTAGTCAGCATGGTCATTGTAGTGGAACGCAAGGAGGAAGGCAAGGCACTACCTGTCCAGAGACCGGTATATTACCTGAGCGATGTACTGTCGACCTCCAAGCAGAACTACCCCCACTACCAGAAGATGTGCTATGGCGTACACTTTACTACCAAGAAATTGAAGCCTTAATTTCAAGAGCATCCGATCACTGTGGTCTGCACGGACCCACTTGCCGAGATCATCGGAAGACGAGATGCTTCTGGCCGAGTGGCCAAGTGGGCCATAGAGCTGGCTCCCTACACCATCCACTATCATCCCCGCACCGCCATCAAGTCACAAGCACTGGCCGACTTCCTCGTCGACTGGGCCGAGACCCAGTACCTACCTCCAGCGCCTGAGTCCACCCATTGGCGGATGCATTTCGACGGCTCCAAGATGCGCACCGGCTTGGGAGCCGGCGTCGTCCTCACCTCTCCTAAAGGCGACAAGCTCAAATACGCACTACAAATCCATTTTGCCACCTCCAACAACATCGCCGAGTACGAGGCACTCATTCACGGGCTCCGGCTTGCCAAAGAACTTGGCATCCGCCGGATCTTGTGTTATGGCGACTCGGACTTAGTGGTCCAGCAGTCATCTAGCGACTGGGATGCGAAGGATGCAAACGTGGCGAGTTACCGTTTCCTCGTGCAGCAACTCAGCGGGTATTTCGAAGGGTGCGAGTTCCTCCATGTGCCAAGAAACGACAACGACCAAGCAGACGCCTTGGCATGAATCGGATCTACCTGCCAAGCAATACCATTCGGCGTCGCCCTTCAATGCCTCCTCAAGCCGTCCGTCAAGCCTTCACCAGAATTAGACTCCATCTTTGTGTCGGCTCCTCCCGAAGACGTCGGATCCGACTCCAGAGCCCCGGCAGACGGTACGGGGATTTTGGCAGATGACTCCAAAGCCGCCACAGTTGAACACGGCCCAGGGACTGCGGCGGCGGACTCGAAGACTAGAGAACTCGACCCAAGGGCCGCGCCAGTCGGCCTGGGGACTTCATTAACCCAGCAAGCGAGTGTTGACTCCAACCCGCCGCCTCCCAGCCCAACCGCCCTTGTCTAAGTCGCAGTTCTGGCAGTCGAAGAAATAGCAGCACCCTCATGGGCCCAGCCCATCCTCAAATTCCTGGTGAGCAAAAAGCTGTCGACCAATGAGACCTCAGCTCGGGAAGTGTAACGCCGGGCGGCAGCCTACACCATAGTCAACAGAGAGCTGATTAGGCGCAGCCTCACTGGTGTCTCCCAGCGCTGGCGTAGAGCCAGAGCAAGGCCAAGCAATTCTCAAAGACATCCATCAAGGCGAGTGCGGCCACCATGCGGCTTCAAGAGCACTCGTCGCAAAAGCTTTTCGACACGGTTTCTTCTGGCTGACTGCCTTAGAAGAGGCCAAGGAATTGGTCCAAAAATGCAAAGGGTGCCAGAGGTTCAGCTCCAAGCCGCACTAGCCAGCTTCTGCACTCAAGACCATCCCCATTGCCTAGCCTTTCGCAGTTTAGGGTCTAGACATGGTGGGACCATTCAAGACAACACGAGGTGGCTTAACTCACTTACTCGTCGTAGTGGACAAGTTCACCAAGTGGATAGAAGCAAAGCCAATCAAGAATCTGAATGGTCCGACTGCCGTAACTTTCATCTCTAGTATCACAATTCGGTACGGCATACCACACAGCATCATCACTGACAATGGCACAAATTTTGCCAAAGGCGCCTTGGCCCATTTCTGCACAACACAGGGCATCCGACTGGACCTAGCGTCCGTCGCCCACCCACAGTCAAACGGCCAGGTGGAGCGAGCAAACGGCCTCATCCTATCCGGCATCAAACCCCAGCTGATCGAGCCTCTGGAGCGCTTGGCTGGCTGTTGGCTCGACGAGCTACCAGCCGTCCTCTAGAGTCTGCGCACGACTCCAAACAAGTCAACCGGCTTCATGCCTTTCTTCCTCGTCTACGGTGCCGAAGCCGTCATCCCAACGGACATAGAGTTCGACTCCCCGCGAATCACCATGTACACCGAGGAGGAAGCAGAAGAAGCATGACAAGACAGCGTCGATTTGCTGGAAGAGGGCTGGCCATCTGCTCCGTCTTCTGGTGCCTCCGTCTCGCCTCTGTCCTCCGCCTTGCCTTCCTCCTCGGCGCTGGAGCCAATCACCTCAGCCAAGTCCTCGCCGTAGTCTGGGTTCATCCCAAACCACTCCGACGGTACCTCCTTGCCGTCTTCAGACCGCTCAGGGACGAAGATGCTGGTGTCAGTGTACTCGGCGATCGCCGCAGCGCGCTTGACGAGGGCGTCTTCCGCAGCTGCCAGCTCCGCCTGGGCCTCCGACCGAAGTGTGGCCAGCCGGTCTAGATCCAGCCCCGGATACCACGCCTTGACGAACTCCAAGGCCCGACGCGCTCCAGCTCGGGCCGAAGAGCCCTTCCAGGCCTCAAGACGACCAGCCGCGACCTCTAGCCAGTCGTCCGTCAGGCTGGGGGTGCGCGGAGCCTGCATGTACGGCCACATGGAGGCAATCGCCTGGGCACCGACACGCCGAAGCTGGCGCAACGTCCGGTGAGTCGGCCGAAGTCGAGCCTCGATACTCAGGATGTGCTCGTCAAGGGTTCGGGGGGCGTCGGCGGCGATCTCTGCGCCCTCCGCCCTCCGACCTTCATGGTTAGCCTCGATAGCTTGGATGGCGGCCTGTGAGTGCCCGGGAAAGAAGTCTGCCAAGACGGAAGAAATGAAGAAGCAAGTCAAAAACTAGGAGTCGGCACGACTTATAATCGGCAGCTCGAAGAAAGAAAGCAAAGAAACTCACCATCAACGATGTCTTCAATCTCATGGAAGTCGGAGGCTAGCATCGCCTCCTTGTCAGACCAGGAGGAGCACTCGCTCGCGAACTCGGCCAGGAGGGCGGTTTTCGTCTCTTCCGCCTCCCTCTGCGCCTTCGCAAGCAGCTCCCTCTGCTCTGCTAATTGAGTGGCCAGCAGATCGCGCTCTGTGGCGAGCTTGCTGCACTCCTCCCCTTTCGCACGCAATGCGAAGTTAGCTTCGCTCAGCTGCTATTGAAGAGTAGCGTTGGCTCCTGAAAGAAGAAAGAAAGAAAGCGTTAATTCATCAATAAAGAAGGTCGTCGGGGAGATCCGGCCCGACTGCTCAGCAGTCGGCCCGAATCTCGGGGACTACAGCCCGCGGGTGCGCCAGCGCGCCCCCGCAAGGAAGAAAAGGACTTACTCCGGCTCTCTGACAAATCGGTGGTCCGCTTCCCCAGCTCTTCAACATTACGGTTGAAGGCAGTGACGCGGAGGTTGTGGTAATCCTGCGACAAGCGTTTCAGACAAAAAGTTAATACCCAGAGTTCATCAATTGGAGTTCTGGGCCACCTGCTCAGCAGCCAGCCCGAAACTCGGGGACTACACCCAGTGGGTGCGCTGGCGCGCCCCCACAGAGAGGAACAAGAAAACAAGGACCAAAGGAAAAAAACATACCCGGGCGACTGCCCGCGATGCTAGGTACGCCTTGGTGCAATTCTGGAGAGCGTCGCCCTCAGCACGAAGCTTCGCCTGGACATCTAGAAGCGCCTGGTTCAGTGGCGATGTGCCGCCTCCTCGCACCCACCCAATGGGCACGGCGCTCGTCGCTTCGGCGCCTGGGATCGCCGAGCTGGCGGTGCCGGCCTCCAGGGGGCGGGGTGCCGAAGTCCCCTTCTCCAAACGGCGGCGCATTGGCGAGCCAACTTGGAGGAGTAGCCTCGCTATGGCCTCGTCTTCGGTCGGCGGCACCAGAGGGTCCGCTGGCTGTTTGCCTTGCGGGCTCCCAGACGGCGGCGGAGGCGGCGGTGGAACGATCACGTCCGGCGTAGAGGAGTCATCGCCTTCCCTCTCCATGACGGGGTTCTCGCCGCCGGCTTCCCCAGTCTGCCCGGTGAACTCCAGAGGCGGCGGCGCAGAGTTCAGCGGGGTGACGAACACCACCGATTGGCGGCGCGTGGCCTCCTCATCCTGCCATTTCGCCGCGGCGACGGCTTTGGCCTCCGCTAGTTTCTTCTTGGCGGAGGCCTCCGCCCTACCGGTATCCGCCTTCTCCAGGCGAGCGGCCTCTTCTTCATTGCGCTTCTCCTGCGCATTTAGCTTTGTTGCCTCCCGGAGGTCAGCAGCGGGGTCAATCCGCCGGGTGGTGGCGGACGTCTCCGCTGACCCCATGACGGAGGTGGCGGTGACCCTCTCAAGAGTGAGGGGAGCCCTGAAGCAAGGGAAGCAAGCAAAAGACTCAGACAAAGCCACAAAGAAAGAATAAAGTGTTGAGACAGAATACTCACGCGGAGACCAGCGATGGCTTCTTCACTTCCTTACGGAAGTGGATGGCCTTCGCAGCCGCCTCGTCCCGCCGGGTCGCCGCGGCCGAACCCTTGGGTTTCTTCGGCCGACTGCCGAACAAAGTCGGCACGGCCCTACGCTTCTTCCCGCCGCCCAGAGCGCCCGGCGCGGCAGAAGAGCCCGCACCAGGCTGGCTGGCTCCTGGCCGATGGCGGGGGGCGACTTCTCCCTCGGCATCGTTGTCAGGCCAGTCAGCGAAAGTGGCCGAAGGCCTGGAGCCGTCTGTTGCTCCTCCTCCTCCCTTGGTGTCGTCCTCCAGAGCCGCCGCCCCTAGATCAGGGCGTCGACATCTCTCTCCGCCCGGTCGGCAAGGAACTCGCGAGCCGGCCCCGAGGTGCCGGCTGGTGGATGGAGGAGGGGATTCTGACCAAAGCCGACTAGTCAAAACAAACTTAGAAAGAAAGAAGACAATCCAAAGAAAGAAAGAAAAGGCAACTCACCACGGGCGGGGGGTTGGCGCGGTAGTACGACTCCTTGCCGAACCGCCAATCCTCCAGGAGCTTGCTGTCTGAGAGGTAGTTCACCATGTAGGCCACCTCCTCCTGAGGCATGTCCTTGGTGCACATCCGACTCGGGTCGTGGCGCCCGCTAGTTTGGCATATCATGTGGGGGCGACCTTGGAGCGGGAGAACTCGGTGCGCCACGAAGGCGGCCAGCAGGTCTGGACCAGTCAAGCCCTCCGACTGCGTTAACACTCGGAGTCGCGCGACGGCGCCGGCTCCCGCAGGCGTCAGCGACTTGGCCTGGTACGACCAGTTGGGCAGCCTCCCAGCTGGCGGGCCGGCTTCGAAAGCCGGCAGGTTGACCTAGTCGCCCCTCACAGAGACGCTCCTGACATAGAAGTATGATCGCTGCCACATCTTCACCGACTTAATCAGCGAGATGGTGGGGAAGGGGTTGTCGGCCCCCAACCTTCGCATGGCGATGAAAGCGCCGCATTGATCCGGCACGCCTGCAGCCTGGGTGCCGAGCTTGGAGAAGAACTCCCCCTAGAGCTCGAGGGTGGGAGGACTCCGAGGAAGCCTTCACACAAGGCCACGAATGCGGACAGCAGCACCACCGTGTTGGGGGTGAGGTGGTGCGGCTGGAGGCCGTAGAACTCCAGGAAGGAGCGGAAGAAACTGCTCGCCGGCAGACCCAACCCGCGCAAGCAGTGCGAGCGGAACATGACCCGCTCGCCCTCCTGCGGCGCAGGGGAAATCTCCCCCTTCGGCGCAAGACGCACCCGCATGTGATCCTCGCCGGGGAGCCGACAAGTCTTGCGGAGGAACTCGATGTGGTCGTCGTGAACTTCGGAGCCATCCCAAGTGCCGGAGCGCACCGGGGGAGGCGCGGCGGCAGAGGAAGAACTCATCGCGAGTTGATCGCCGCAGCGTTCGTCGAAGCTTGGGCGCGCGGCGGAGCGATGAAGAAGAAGGAGGAGAGCGAGGAGTAGTAGGAAGGAGGGCCGCGCGTGCCCCCCTCTTTCCCCTACTTACAGCCTCGTGGGCTGCGAAGCTGAGGGGGCATTCGTTGGATTTACCGCGCCCACGGTCCCACGACCCCCACGTTCCACGACAAAGTTACTGTGCGCAGTAACTCCACGGGAATCCCAACCGTCCGCCGGGGCCGCAGCGGATCCGCTCGGGCGCCGAGGCACGGTAGTGGCGCGCCCCACCTATGGGCCTGTCCCGTCGCGCGCGTAGGCTGGCAGAATGGCCCAGCCACGTGTCATCGCATGACAGGCCTAGAACGGGCGGCGGCCTGGAGGCTTAGCTAGCACGCTACTTGGATCCCGCCGCGACGTTCGAAATATTGTGCGAGTCAGAGTTGGGCGAGTCCGACTCCTTCTAGCCGGCCCGGCAGAAGTCAACCAAGAACCATGTGTTGAGCACCCGGAAAGAGAAACTGCTGAGGCTTCTCGGCCGATCGTCCGCGGTGCCTCACCAGCTTCGGGGACTACTATCGGAGTAATGGGCCACGGGTAGGCCAACCCGAGCCCCAGAACCTCTCAAGACATCGGGGCAGGCTGCGCCCCTCAAGACCCCAGGGCGAAGAGCCGCCTTCTAAGGAGTCGACGACGAGACGGCCGACTGCCCACTCACGGCCGAGTCCCAGGGACGACTTCAGGGTAAGCCAACTCCTGACTGGCGACTTCCAGAGAAGTCGGCTTTGGGGAGTCGGCCTGCGACTCCAACAAACCCCATGTCCTCATCGGGAGGGACAGGACTGGGGAGTGGCTACAGTAAAACCCACTCCCACCCCTTACCAAAGGCAGGCATGGGCACAGTACGTCGTACCCAGGGAGATCTCCGTGCGGCGTGACACTGTTTCCGTGCCGGCCCTGACATCAACACCGCAGGACCAAATCTAGCGCCCACGGCGGCTTGTCTGTACGGCTCGGAGGCAGCAGGTCCCACCAGTCAGTGAGACCCCAGGAGACGGCAAGTGCGTCGCTAGTCGGCCTCGAAGTCAGCCAAGCACTCCCCCGGGGGGCCCACACGCCATTAATCAGATGTGATGGAGAGCGGCAATAGTGATCGCCCGCCAGGCGGCGGGGCTGTTGCCACAACTCCATGATCAAGCCCGCGTCATCAGAAGCACGGCTACAGTAATCAGCAGCCGACAAGACCCGCCCACGGCGAACACGCCTATCGGCTCCGTACCAGACCAGTCGGCGGGGCCCACCAGTCGGCGGGCCCCAGCAATTGGCGGAGAAGACGGAGGCCAGAGGCACTAATGGCTGGGCCCGCGTCCAGCCGGATTACCGTTGTACCCCTGGGGGGTAGGCCTATATAAACCCCCCAGGGCACCCATGCAAAGGGTTGGAATCCATTAGCTCTAGACCAGATCATATAGGAGGGAGAGAGCTAGCCCTGCCCTCTCCTACCTCCAGGAAACAGCTCAAGGAGCAATCGTGTAAACACTTTGCCATAGTGATCACGCGGAGACCCTGCAGAGCAGCAGTAGGGGTATTATCTCCTCGGAGAGCCCTGAAGCTGGGTAAGATTCACCGGCGTGCATGTCTTCACCTCATCCTGTTTCCAGGCATTGGCGACATTCTACTCGCCCCCACCATGATAAGCCATCCTTTGGCATATGTCGCACCCAACCCCCGACATATAGAGTGCGCCAGGACCCCAGCTCCCCTCCGTTACACAGAGTTCAATGCTCATAAAGGAAAGGCGTTACTGGTAACGTCTACAGTAAATGTCATAAATGCTCATAATGCTATGGTTTAAGTCCTAACCGTTGCAGAGTGGAGGGTTCCTCATCTTCTGATGGTCGAGTGTCTCCAAGGTGGTCGAGTGAGCGCATCTCCACGGTCGAGTGGATGATGATTTCTCTTCGGCTGCTTCTGATTCTTTGTAAAGATGTCCTTGGGGAGGGTATGCTGGTAGGTCCATGACCCTACCCTAGGTACATAGCTTCATCATTAGCCCCTGAATGGATCAGGGTTTGAGTGAGGAAGGGGTTGAGAACACTCCCGACCCACTCTTAGTGCTGTGAATATGCCTTGTCCTAAAACAATGAGTTGAGGAGACGGCGTCGACTCCTTTCTCAATCGCCTTGGTCCATTCTTGGTTGTTATCGAGTGAACTTTCATGGTTGAATTCTGAATGATGATGTAGAGGGTGTTTGTCTTCAGTCTGACAGCTTGTTCTGCTCTCCGCGGATCTCGCGGGATTCGAATTTTGGGAAGCGCGCCAGACGGAAGGAACCGAGGTTATCGGGACGGATTAGGTAGGTCTCCTCGATCCCCGCGCCACCTTTTTCGCCACGTACTGTGCGCGCGACTGTTGCGGGATTTGTTTAGATCGCTTGGGTCCACTAGTCAACCACTTGGTGGAAGGCCTTATAAAAGGTCTCGGGCCAGGCCTCTGCTCTGCACGCCCCCATTCTCTCTTCTCTTTCTCCCGATCCCTCTGCCACTCTCGCTTCTGCCTCGTCGCCGGACCTCCGCTCGAGCTCGATCCGCCACCATGGGGAAGGATAAGACGGCGGCGCTGGAACGTGTGAAGAAGGCGACCGTGAAGGCGAAGGGCAAGCGGACCAGCCGGGGCGGATCCTCGTCGAGGTCCGGCCTGCTGGCGGGCTGGATCCAGGGCGACTGGATCCGCTCGGCAATCACGCAGGACGACCTCGATGACCTGGTGGAGGTGGGATTGATCCCCCACAAGTCGGCTCGGCTCCCGGGGGACGAAAACGAGCTGCATCCTAGAGAGGGTGAGTGTGTCCTCCTAGCAACCCACATAGATCGCGGATTCTCACTGCCTCCTCACCCTTTCTTCTGGGGTTTTTTGAACTTCTTTGGGGCTCAACTCCACCATTTCACTCCGAACACCATAGTCTATCTGGCCGCTTTCGTGTCCATGTGCGAAAACTTCTTGGGCTGTCGACCGCACTAGGGGCTTTTCAAACACATCTTCACTTGCCGTTCTCAGTCGGTCAAAAATGCCAAGTCGAGTGACGAGAGGACGCGGGTGATCCAGATGTGCGGTGGTCTGGGGATCCAGATGAGGAGCAAGAGTACTTTCCCAGCGACGATCCTTCCTGACTCGGTCCGGGGCTGGCAGTCGACTTGGTTTTACTGCAAGGATCAGCCAACCCCCGGCCAATCGACTGGACTTCCTCCTTTTTCCTTGGCTCGAGTGGAGAAGCCTGCTCCCCTGAAGGTAGTTCCAGAAGAGAAGGCGCAGGTCAAGGAGCTGGTTGAACGGGTCGTCCAGCTTGTCCGCGACGGAGTGACCGGGATGGATCTGCTGGAGGTCTTTCTCGGTTGACACATCCAACCTCTTCAGGCGCGCGATCATCCGATGTGGATGTACTCTGGGATCGAGGATACCACTCGGATCCACCCGGAGGAGGTTAGCGAGGATATCTTGGAGAACTGGTTGAGGGGAATCACTGGCAACAAAGACAACCCTCGGGGATCCAGGAGGGTGATTCCATTCGACAACTCGCACCAGCCGGAGCAGGTATATTTCTGTTTTATCAAGTATCTTTCCGATTCACCATGTGATGTCCCGTTTGTCGTCGACTGAATGTCTTTTGATTGTTATCCTCTCAGGCCCTCATTGAAATGTACTCGATGCCCAACGGAGTGCAGGACCCCGGCGCTGAAGAAGAAGGGAGCGGGGGCGAGAGCGGCGAGGAGCATTCGGAAGCCGAGGAGGACGAGGAGAGCGATGAATCGATCGATGAGGAAGAAGTCGACTCGCCTCCTCGCAGGGAGAGGAGGGCCAAGCACACTCATGACCTGGCACGCACTCCGGACTTGGTGGCTGCGCCGATCTGGCAATCCTTGAAGCGCCCCAGGACGTCTTCCCTGACGCCGACTGAGAAGCCTCCAAAGCAATCCAAGGTCGTGCCGCTTCCAGCCCCGAAAGTGCCGAAAGCCATCTCTTCCAAACCGCCCAAAGCTTTGCCTCAGATCAAAGTGACCGTTCCTACTATCTCCGGGTAACCATCTGACTTGTCCTTTATATGGATTCGATTAACTGGGTGTATCCGATTGAATGCGGGCCTTAGTAGTGCTGCTACATCAGGGACCTCTTCATACCAGTACCGGGACGAGGAAATGGAGGATGCGGTAACCTCTAACCCAGGTATGAACTCTTGCGATTTCAATTCTTGATCCTTTTAGGGTCGAGTGGTTCACTTGGGGTCGAATGTTCTGTCTAGCAGCTCCACCCAACATCATTGACCTTCCGGAAGACGACGAAGATGTGGCTCCTAAGCCTAGGAAGAGCAAGAAGGTAACAGCTGGCAGGGTGGCTCGGCAAGAACCAACTGCAACGCCTCCCGTCTGTCAAGCTGACGATGCGGGCAGGGCCACTGTGACGTTCGCTGCACCCTTGCCGAGTGGGCATCCCACGCGGTCGACCGCGCCTGTGGTTCCTTCAACTATCCAACTCCACACCACGGAGCCTCAAGCAGCCGCACTTGGGTTGTCTGCACATTTTTTCACCAGCTACCCCGTCCCAGACAACCAGTCGGAAGCAGCTGCGGAAGCCATCCGACAGGCTGATATGATGATGGAGCGGGTGAAGATAGTGCACGAGAGCAGTCAGGCTGCCTACGACGCTAGTGCCGCCCTTCGGGCCAATGTCCAGGTGAGTAGACTTTCCTACTATTTTTGTTCTTGAAAAATCTTCTTCTGCACAATCTCCTGTTGTTCGCGTTGAATTAGAGCACCCACTGGGTGTTGTTGTCGTTTTTGGTAGTTTCGCTCTTCCACTTGGTCTGGGTGAGTGGGATCAGAACTGGTGGGGTCACGCCAAGTGCACCCACTGGGTGTAGTCCCCGATACCGCGGTCGACTGCTGGCAGTCGACTATGGTCTGAGTTCTTCTTTCTTGACGGCGCAATTGTTCTTTCTCTCTCTCTCTCTCCCTCTCTCTCTCTCTCTCTCTCTCTCTCTCTCTCTCTTTACTCCTTGCACTCGACTCCGGCAGGCCGGTCGAGTGGGATCAGAACTGGTGGGGGCATGCCAAGTGCACCCACTGGGTGTAGTCCCCGAGACTGCGGTCGATTGCTGGCAGTCGACTGGGGTCTGAACAGCTTGTTGTCCACTTCTTTAGGTTTTATTCACTCGAAAATGAACTGCCTTCGAACCTATCGATTGATTTGTCTCTTGCCTCCTGCAGAAGTCTTGTACTCTTATCTCCAAGTTTGCCAAACTCGAAGATAAGCAGAGGCAACTCAACTTAGACTTGGAATTGGCTCAGCAAAATCTGAAAAAGCTCAAGATGAGGCCGCTGGTATGGAAGGTAACTGATTGCCGACTGAACTTCAATATATCTCTTTGATCTCTTTTTTGATTCGATTATTTCTTTTGCAGAGAAAATGAAGTTGGCTCTGGACAAGAAGGACTCGGACCTCGCCGCCGCGCAAAAAGCAGCCCAAGACAAAACCGTTCTCGTAGACAAGAAGCTTGCTTCAGTCGGAACGCTTGAAGGAGTGGTGACTAGACTGACATCTTGTCTTAATGAAGCTAATCGCGAAGTGACCAGCCTGAAAAAGGATAACGTCGTCCTGAACGAAAAGTTGGAGTCTGCGATCCGCAAGAGGAACGACACAGAAGCTTATCTGAGGACCCTCGCCAAGAAGCTTTATCTCGTGCTGGGAGGTATTTCTTTTAATCCGACTGTGTTGATGCTTGCCATCGGATTTTGCTCGGTTGATTGAACTGACTTTTGGCTGCAGAACTCTGTCAAGACTTTGACAAAGAAACTGGAAGGGTCGAGACGGGTCTGGACCATATCGCTTCCCCGGTCTGTGACGAAACTGCGATGAACGTGCTCTGACTGGAGTCCTGTATCGCCAGCGCCACAAGCTACCTCGCACGCCTGAAGGAGGTTGTCTCTCGAATCGACTCGACACTTTGGCCGGGGGCGACGCTTCAGAATGATCTGGAATCTCTGATGACTCGACTAAACGAGATCCCTGACCGAGTGCAAGAATGGAAGAAATCCTCCGCCCGGTGTGGTGCTGATGTGGCGCTGTCCCTGGTGCGAGTCCATTGCAAGGAGGCTCGTGAAGACAACCTGGCTGCGATCAAAGTCGCTAACACCAAAAAGCACGACTTCCATTCCTTCATGGATACTTTCATTACTGCCGCCACTCGGATCGCTGATGGGATCGATCTGGACTCATTCGTGGAGCCTGCCAGCCCTCCTCCGGCCTAGTGAACAATCTTATGAAACTTGGATACACTTTAAATTTGCCTCGGAATGCCGAGTGGTTTCTGTAACCGTTAAACTCCTCCGGGCTTGGTGCCCGAGTACCTTTGATTCGCTGCTTGGAACCTTTTAGTATTTATCTGAATTTGGTTTATCTTCGATGTGCTTGTGTTTGCCTTCGGATGGACTTTGCTTGCTGCACCTCTTCATCCTTGCGGATAGGGATGGAGCGGACGTTGTATTTGTGCCGCAGCTCCGAAGGAGAAGGTGACAGTCGACCTGCACCTCATCGTCCTTGCGGATAAGGATGGAGCGGATGTTGTATTTGTGCCGCAGCTCCGAAGGAGAAGGTTGCAGTCGACCTGCACCTCGTCGTCCTTGCGGATAGGGATGGAGCGGGCGTTGTATTTGTGCTGCAGCTCGGAAGGAGAAGGTTGCAGTCGACCTACACCTCGTCGTCCTTGCAGATAGGGATGGAGCAGACGTTGTATTTGTGCCGGAGCTCCGAAGGAGAAGGTTGTAGTCGACCTGCACCTCGTCGTCCTTGCGGATAGGGATGGAGCGGACGTTGTATTTGTGCCGCAGCTCCGAAGGAGAAGGTTGCAGTCGACCTGCACCTCGTCGTCCTTGCGGATAGGGATGGAGCGGACGTTGTATTTGTGCCGTAGCTCCGAAGGAGAAGGTTGTAGTCAACCTGCACCTCGTCATCCTTGCGGATAGGGATGGAGCGGACGTTGTATTTGTGCCGCAGCTCTGAAGGAGAAGGTTGCAGTCGACCTGCACCTCGTCGTCCTTGTGGATAGGGATGGAGCAGACGTTGTATTTGTGCCACAGCTCCGAAGGAGAAGGTTGCAGTCGACCTGCACCTTGTCGTCCTTGCAGATAGGAATGGGTCTTAAACTTAGGCGAGTACTGGACTGCAGCTAAGCCCCCGAGTGGGATGATTGCTCTCCACTCGGTAGGATTTTTCCAAACTTAGGCGAGTGCTGGACTGCCGTTAAGCCTCTTAGTGAGAGAACTTAGGCGAGTGCTCGACTACAGCTAAGCCTCCCAGTGAGAGGACTGCTCTCCACTCGGTAGGGTTTTTTCAAACTTAGGCGAGTGCTAGACTGCCGTTAAGTCTCTTAGTGAGAGAACTTAGGCGAGTGCTCGACTGCAGCTAAGCCCCCGAGTGGGAGGACTGCTCTCCACTCGGTAGGATTTTTTCAAACTTAGGCGAGTGCTGGACTGCCGTTAAGCCTCTTAGTGAGAGAACTTAGGCAAGTGCTCGACTGCAGCTAAGCCCCCGAGTGGGAGGACTGCTCTCCACTCGGTAGGATTTTTTCAAACTTAGGCGAGTGCTGGACTGCCATTTAGCCTCTTAGTGAGAGAACTTAGGCGAGTGCTCGAATGCAGCTAAGCCCTCGAGTGGGAGGATTTCTCTCCACTTGGTAGGATTTTTTCAAACTTAGGCGAGTGTTGGACTGCCGTTAAGCCTCTTAGTGAGAGAACTTAGGTGAGTGTTCGACTGCAGCTAAGCCCCCGAGTGGGAGGATTGCTCTCCACTCGGTAGGATTTTTCCAAACTTAGGCGAGTGCTGGACTGCCGTTAAGCCTCTTAGTGAGAGAACTTAGGTGAGTGCTCGACTGCAGCTAAGCCCCCGAGTGGGAGGATTGCTCTCCACTCGGTAGGATTTTTCCAAACTTAGGCGAGTGCTGGACTGCCGTTAAGCCTCTTAGTGAGAGAACTTAGGCGAGTGCTCGACTGCAGCTAAGCCCCCGAGTGGGAGGATTGCTCTCCAGTCGGTAGGATTTTTCCAAACTTAGGCGAGTGCTGGACTGCCGTTAAGCCTCTTAGTGAGAGAACTTAGGCGAGTGCTCAACTAGAGCTAAGCCCCCGAGTGGGAGGACTGCTCTCCACTCTGTAGGATTTTTTCAAACTTAGGCGAGTGCTGGACTGCTGTTAAGCCTCTTAGTGAGAGAACTTAGGCGAGTGCTCGACTGCAGCTAAGCCCCCGAGTGGGAGGATTGCTCTCCACTCGGTAGGATTTTTTCGAACTTAGGCGGAACGGATTCGCGACTAAGCCACCCACTTGGGGATTTTAGGAGTAAATAAGAACAACACAATCGAATGAGAGAACCGTAAGCTCTTGTCTTTGATAAACGAATTACAAAAGGTGTTGCTTATTACATTTTATTCAAACGAGTGTTTAAGTATAAAAGGGGTAGAGAAGCTCCACGTTCCAAGCCCGTGGCTCGTCTTTCTGATGCTCGATACTGTAAAGATGGTATGCTTTGTTGTGGAGAACTTTGGTGATGATGAAGGGGCCTTCCCAAGTTGGAGCGAGCTTGTGTGGTTTTTGCTGATCCACTCGAAGAACCAAGTCTCCTTCTTGAAAGGCCCAACCCCTCACATTCCTGGCGTGGAATCGACGCAAATCTTGCTGATAAATGGTCGAGCGGATCAAGGCCATCTCTCTTTCCTCCTCTAAGAGATTGACTGAATCCTGCCGGGCCTGCTCTGCTTCTGCTTCGGAGAAGAGTTCGACTCGGGGCGCGTTGTGAAGCAAGTCACTTGGCAGAACAGCTTCGGCTCCATAGACTAAGAAGAAAGGAGTTCTTCCAGTCGACCGATTAGGAGTTGTCCTTAAACCCCACATAACTGACGGAAGTTCATCAACCCAAGCACCTGCTGCGTGTTTGAGATCAACATCAGTCGAGGCTTCAGTCCTTTGAGAATTAGGCCATGGGCTCTTTCTGCTTGTCCGTTCGACTGCGGGTGAGCAGCAGAAGCATAGTCGACTCGAGTGCCCTGAGAGGCGCAGAAAATTCTGAACTCATCGGAATCGAAGTTCGATCCATTGTCCGTGATGATGTTGTGTGGGACTCCATATCTGAATGTCAATTCTCTGATAAAACTGACAGCGGTGCTAGCGTCAAGGTTCTTGATAGGTTTGGCTTCGATCCATTTGGTAAACTTGTCGACTGCAACGAGCACGTGAGTGAAGCCCCTTTTGCCGGTCCTCAGCGGTCCAACCATATCCAGTCCCCAAACAGCGAAGAGCTAGACGAGGGGAATGGTCTTCAGGGCTGACACTGGCTTGTGAGACATATCGGAGTAAAATTGACAGCCTTCACATCTGTCGACTATATCTTTCGCCATCTCATTTGCTCGTGGCCAATAGAATCCAGCTCAATATGCTTCAGCCACGATGGCCCGAGAGGACGCATGGTGGCCATAGGTCCCCGAGTGGATGTCATTGAGGATCATTCAACCTTCTTCTGGTGTTATGCACTTCTAACCGACTCCAGTCACACTTTCTCTGAACAGCTGCCCTCTTATCACAGTAAAAGCTTTAGATCGGCAGACGATCTGTCGAGCTTCTTCTTCATCCTCTGGGAGCTCTTTCCTGAGGATGTACGCAATGTAGGGCACCGTCCAATCGGGAGTAATGGCCAGAACCTCCATGATTAGGTCGACCACAGCTGGGACCTCGACTTCAGTCGGATCCGTGGCGCTCTTGGGTTGTGGGGGCTCTTCAGTGAAAGGGTCTTCCTGAACTGTCGGCGTGTGAAGATGCTCCAAGAACACATTGCTGGGAATGGCTTCTCTCTTGGAACCTATCTTTGCCAATTCATCGGCTGCTTGATTTTTCAATCGGGGGATGTGGTGGAGTTCTAACCCCTCGAACTTCTTCTCAAGCTTTCTCACCGCGTTGCAGTAACCAGTCATGGCTGGGCTTCTAACGTCCCACTCCTTCATCACTTGATTAACTACCAAATCTGAGTCGCCATAGACCATGAGGCGACGGACGCCGAGTGAGATGGCCATGCGCAACCCATACAGGAGTGCTTCATATTCTGCTTCATTGTTGGAGGAATCAAAGTGAATCTGGAGGACATATCTGAGCTTGTCTCCTCGGGGGGATACCAGAACTACTCCAGCACCAGAACCGTTCAACATCTTGGATCCGTCAAAGAACATGGTCCAGTGCTCAGAGTGAACTTGAGTCGGCAGTTGCTGTTCGATCCACTCGGCGAGGAAATCTGCTATTGCTTGGGACTTGATAGCTTTCTTTGCCTCAAACTTGATATCCAAGGGAAGGAGTTCAATCGCCCATTTTGCCACTTGACCAGTTGCATTCCTGTTGTGCAGAATCTCTGACAATGGAGCATCGCTGACGACTGTAACAGAGTGATCTAAGAAGTAGTGTGCAACTTTCTTCGTGGTCATCTAAATTCCATAGACAAGCTTCTGATAGTGAGGATATCTCTGCTTTGACGGGGTCAGGACTTCAGAAATATAATAAACTAGGCGTTGAACTTTGTACGCTTTTCCTTCTTCCTGCTCGACCGTAAGTACTGTACCGACGACTTGTCCAATGGATGCTATATAAAGCAAAAGAGGCTCTTTGGTGATTGGACCAGCAAGCACCGGCTGGGTGGAAAGCACGGATTTTAGCTCTGCAAATGTTGTATCAGCTTCTGGAGTCCACTCGAACTTATCTTATTTCTTCATCAGTCGGTAAAGGGGCAGTGCCTTTTCACCGAGACGAGAAATGAATTGACTTAGGGCGGCCAAGCAAGCAGTAAGCTTCTGGACATCATGCACATGCACAGGGCGTTTCATTCGGAGTATAGCGCCTACTTTCTCTAGGTTAGCATCGATTCCTCGTTCGGATACAAGAAAACCGAGCAACTTTCCACCTGGAACTCCAAACATGCACTTTGATGGATTGAGCTTGATATCATACCTTCTGAGGTTGGCAAAGGTTTCAGCAAGGTCGGTCAGTAGGTCGGAACCTTTACGTGACTTGACCACAATGTCATCCATGTATGCTTCCACATTCCGACTGATCTGAGTGAGCAGGCACTTTTGAATCATTCGCATAAATGTGGCTCCGGCGTTCTTCAAGCCGAATGGCATTGTGACATAACAGAAGCACCCGAATGGGGTGATAAAAGCTGTCTTTATTTCGTCGGTTCCGTACAGACGGATCTAGTGGTACCCGGAGTAGGCATCCAAAAAGGACAAACGCTCGCACCCAGCAGTCGAGTCGACTATTTGTTCGATGTGAGGGAGAGGGAAGTGATCTTTCGGGCAGGCCCGATTGATATGCTTGAAATCGATGCACATGCGGAGTGAGTCATCTTTCTTTGGGACCATGACAACATTGGCTAACCACTCGGAGTGGTAAATCTCTCGGATAAACTCAGCTGCCAAAAGCCGAGCCACCTCTTTGTCGATTGCTTTTCTTTTCTGGACGGCGGACCGTCGAAGATGCTCTTTGACTGGTTTCACTTTCGGGTCGACTCGCAAACGATGCTCAGCCAGTCCCCTGGGAACACCTGGCATGTCAGAAGGCTTCCATGCAAAGATGTCCCAGTTCTCACGGAGGAACTGGATGAGCGCTTCTTCCTATTTGGAGTCGAGTGTGGTCGAAATGTGGGTCGGAGCTGCATTGGGGTCCGTCGGGTGGATGTGAACAGACTTCGTCTCGCCAGACGACTGGAATGCTGAATCCGTGGCTGGCTTCTTGGCTCGCAACAAGGCACTCGGGTCTGCATTTTTCTGGTATTCTTGCAATTCTGCCATGGCCATCTGGGCATTGGCGATCTTTGAGCCCTTCTGGAAACACTCTTCCGCCTTTTTCCGAT
This sequence comes from Triticum aestivum, assembly GCF_018294505.1. Classification (NCBI taxonomy): domain Eukaryota; kingdom Viridiplantae; phylum Streptophyta; class Magnoliopsida; order Poales; family Poaceae; genus Triticum; species Triticum aestivum. The sequence continues at coordinate 584,664,452 of NC_057806.1, read as the reverse complement.
TACCAGAGATAGTGATCACTCCTCTGGGACCAGGCATCTTCAGTTTGAGGTACACGTAACAAGGTCGAGCCATGAATCGTGCATAAGCCGGCTTGCCCAGAATTGCATGATATGCACTCTGAAAATCCACGACTTCAAACATCAACTTTTCTTTGCGGTAATTTTTGGCATCACCGAAAACCACGTTGAGTGCAATCTGACCGAGGGACGCAGCCTTCTTGCCTGGTATGACCCCATGGAAACTCATATGGCTTTCACTAAGTCTGGACATCGGAATGCCCATTCCTTTCAACGTTTCTGCATACAGAATGTTCAGGCCACTGCCACCGTCCATCAGGACCTTTGTCAGTCGAGTGCCTTCGACCACCGGGTCGACCACCAGCGCTTGCCTCCCAGGGGTGGCGATGTGCGCTGGGTGATCAGACTGGTCGAATGTAATGGCAGTCTGCGACCATTTCAAGTAACTGGGTGTCGCCGGAGCGACCATGTTCACTTCTCTGTTGATGACTTTCAATCGACTCTTGTTTTCAACATCAGCAAAAATCATCAGAGTGGAATTCACGTGAGGATAACCATCATCATCTTCCCCTTCACTCTCAGCCTTGTCTGCCTCCTTCTCCTTTTCCTTGGGCTGTTTCTCTCGGAACTGCTGGATCAGGAGCCGACACTGTCGAGTGGTATGCTTCGGGTAAATGAAATTACCTTCTTCGTCTTTTTTGGTGTGGATATGGCACGGCAGATCCAACACGTCATTTCCATCCTGATCTTTTACTTTCTTGGGGTTCCACGGCCCTTTGGGCTTCCCCTTGAACTTTCCTTGAACCACAGCCAAGGCCTCACCCGGAGCAGCTGGTTCGGCCTTGCGTTTTTGTTTCCGACTGGAGTTTCCTCCTCCGGCTTCGTGGGCGACTGCTTTGTGCTTGCCGCTCCGCAGTCGCTCCTCCTCTTCACCATTGGCATACTTGGTGGCGATTTCCATCATCCGAGTCAGAGTCATGTTTCCTGTCCGACCGAATTTCAGGTTCAACTCCCGGTACCTGACGCCTTCCTTGAAAGCACAAATTGCCTGATGATCAGACACATCTTCCACCGTGTGGTGCAGGGTGATCCACCTCTGGATATAATCTCTCAAAGTTTCATTCGGTTTCTGGACGCAACACTGTAATTCTGTCAAACCTGCTGGCCGCTTGCAAGTACCCTCAAACGTTCTGACAAACACTCGGGCGAGATCTTCCCAAGTATAGATGCTGCCAGGTGCCAACTGATTCAGCCACGCCTTAGCTGAGCCCTCCAACATCAGAGGAAGGTGTTTCATGGCCACCTCGTCATTGCCGCCACCAATCTGGATAGCCACTCGGTAGTCTTCGAGCTAGGTGTCAGGCTTGGACTCTCCGGTGAACTTACTGACTCCAGTCGCCAACCTGAAGTTGGGGGGAATCACTACAGCTCTGATAGCTCTGCTGAAGCACTCTGGGCCAGAGACATGCACCCTATTGCTGGTTTGCGGGCCTCTGTCATGGACATCTCGGTGAGCTCTGTTTCTGTCGACCAAGCCTTGTACGAGAATAGATCTCGCATCAAAGCCTGGCTCCCTGGGGTCGATTGGAATACCTCTTCCGATGCTGTTAGGGCGCCTATCTTCATGTGGCCGCGACACGTATGACCCACTCCTTGGAGGAGGCATGGGCACTCGACGGCGACCATAGCGATCGGCTCGACGATCATACTGCTCCTGGTTTCTGTACTGATCACGCCGCTCTCCACGTCCCTCACGCCTTGGGGGCGATCTCGGGCTATGGGCCGACTGGACTGTATCTGCGACCACAGATCTGCTATGGATCCTATCCCGTGACTGAGACACGGCCGTATTCTGCTCTCCTGCTGCCCAAAGCAAGGCCCTGATCTGCGCCAGACCTCGGCCAGCTTCTGACTGGGAAGGTTGAATCGACTCTGCTATCCGGGCAGCAGCTTCTAGGTTTTGGATCGGTGTCCGGTATACCTGAGCCGGAGGTGGAAAAAGTTGGTGTCGGCTGGACTCAGGAGCACATTGACGAGCGCGATCGTCGAGTGTGCGCTGTAGGTTCTCCAGCCGAGTGCGCTCAGCCAGATTGGCCAACCGAGCCTGTTCCAAGGCCTGGGCCTTGGGCGTTTCTCCAACTATAGGAGTATGCAGGGCATCCATGTTTCGGCGACGAAGTTCTTCTCTCTGCTGCGAGGAGAGAGGCTCAGGGCCGTACTCTCGTGAACGCGCGACGGATCGCCTTTCCAGTCACCTCCGTCTTCATGATCGAAGCCAGGAGGACCGCGTGGTCCATTGACCATCGGGACTTCCGCTGCCGAGTCATTGCTGCCGCACTCAGATGCAGTCTCTACGGAGCCAGTTGACAGATCGAACAGGCCGTAGAGAGACTCATCAGGCTCGAGCGCCGCGACTCGAGGGGTGGTCGACTGGCGGGCCACCGCATTCTTCACCCTCCGTTGAATCCTCGACCGGCCAGTGCGCTTGCTCTGGCAGGTCGCAGGGAGGGGGAAAGCTGTTGGAGTCGACTGGTACTGGGTCGACGGTTGCCGCAAGAGGACGCCGTGGACGCACACGTGAAAGTGTGTCGCCCCGCGGGCGGGGAGCACATCGACGTCGAGTGGTGCCTCCTGAAGCCAAGCGGAGTCGTCGGCGACAAACACGAGCTCGCCGAGATGGATCTCACGGCCCTCAGCCAAACCTCCGCCTGGAACCATGATGATGGGGATCGGAAAAATTGCAACTTCTCCAATAAGTCGCTAAGACACCTGCCCCACGATGGGCGCCAACTGTCATGGATCTAAGACTGACAATAGAATGGGGGGTAGGTATGAGGAGGCAAGATCCTAGCTATGGATTAGTTGTACACATGAGTTTTACGAGTTCAGGCCCTTCTCGGAGGAAGTAACAGCCCTATGTCTCGGTGCCCTGAGGCGGTCGACTGGATTATATGTGTGTATGTGTTTACAAAAGTGCGAACCCTTGTCCCAGAGGAGGGAGGTGGCTTATATAGAGTGCGCCAAGACCCCAGCTCCCCTCCGTTACACAGAGTTCAATGCTCATAAAGGAAAGGCGTTACTGGTAACGTCTACAGTGAATGTCATAAATGCTCATAATGCTACGGTTTAAGTCCTAACCATTGTAGAGTGGAGGGTTCCTCATCTTCTGGTGGTCGAGTGTCTTCAAGGTGGTCGAGTGAGCGCATCTCCATAGTCGAGTGGATGATGATTTCTCTTCGACTGCTTCTGATTCTTTGTAAAGATGTCCTTGGGGAGGGTATGCTGGACAGGTCCATGACCCTACCCTAGGTACATAGCTTCATCAGGCGATTCAGAGTCCGTGGCCGGAGAAGGATCCGGCAGTTTGACAACACGGCTCTCGTGCAGGGTAAGGTCGATGTTCGGCTCGATCGCCGCTGAGGTAAGGCCTCCGTGGCGGGGTCCATCCACCCGTCCATGGTTGGCGCAACTGTCTCCGAACTGAGGGTCGGAGCGGCTGCCGGTGCGATCTCCTGAACACGGTCTGATGGTAGAGCTAAATCGTACTCATCGTGACCGCGTGGTGCACAAGGCAGGGGCTCGAATCCGTCAAAGATCAAGTCTCCGTGGATATTGGCCGTGTAGTTTAAGCTTCCAAACCTGACCTGGTGGCCAGGGGCGTAACTTTCGATCTGCTCTAGATGGCCAAGCGAGTTGGCCCGCAGTGCGAAGCCGCCGAACACAAAGATCTGACCGGGGAGAAAAGTCTCACCCTGGACTGCATCGCTATCGATGATCATAGGAGCCATCAATCCTAACGGCGACGACACAGAGGAACTCTCAGTGAAAGCACCAATGTCAGTGTCAAAACCGGCGGATCTCGGGTAGGGGGTCCCAAACTGTGCGTCTAAGGCGGATGGCAATAGGAGGCAGGGGACACGATGTTTTACCCAGGTCCGGGCCCTCTTGATTGAGGTAAAACCCTACGTCCCGCTTGATTTATTCTTGATGATATGGGTATTACAAGAGTTGATCTACCACGAGATTGGACAGGCTAAACCCTAAAAGCTAGCCTATGGTATGATTGTATGTTGTCCTACGGACTAAAACCCTCCGGTTTATATAGACACTGGAGGGGGCTAGGGTTACACAAGGTCGTTTATAAAGGAGATATACACATCCGTATTGCCTAGCTTGCCTTCCACGCCAAGTAGAGTCCCATCCGGACACGGGACGAAGTCTTCAATCTTGTATCTTCACAGTCCAACAGTCCGGCCAAAGGATAGAGTCTGGCTGTCCGGAGACCCCCTAATCCCGGACTCCCTCACCGAGGCTGCCATGTACTCCGCTTCACATGTAGATCCCGCCACCACGCTTTGCTTGCAACTACACCAGCTGACTGCCCGACCATTCAAAATATACACGTATCCGGTTTGTGACTTGGAGTCATCCGGATCTGTGTCGAAGCTAGCATCGACGTAACCCTTTACGACGAGCTCTTCATCACCTCCATAAACAAGAAACATATCCTTAGTCCTTTTCACGTACTTCAGGATATTCTTGATGTCCAGTGTTCCATGCCAGGATTACTTTGGTACCTTCCTACCAAACTCACGGCAAGGTTTACATCAGGTCTGGTACACAGCATGGCATACATAATAGACCCTATGGCCGAGGCATAGGGGACGACACTCATCTTTTCTCTATCTTCTGCCGTGGTCGGGCATTGAGCCGTGCTCAATCTCATACCTTGCAATACAGGCAAGAACCCCTTCTTGGACTGATCCATATTGAACTTCTTCAATATCTTGTCAAGGTACGTACTTTGTGAAAGACCAATGAGGCGTCTCGATCTATCTCTATAGATCTTGATGCCTAATATATAAGCAGCCTCTCCAAGGTCGTTCATTGAAAAACACTTGTTCAAGTAGGCCTTTATGCTTTCCAAGAATTCTATATCATTTCCCATCAATAGTATGTCATCCACATATAATATGAGAAATGCTACAGAGCTCCCACTCACTTTCTTGTAAACACAGGCTTCTCCATAAGTCTGCGTAAACCCAAACGCTTTGATCATCTCATCAAATCGAATGTTCCAACTCCGAGAGGCTTGCACCAGCCCATAGATTGAGCGTTGGAGCTTGCACACCTTGTCAGCATTCTTAGGATCGACAAAACCTTCCGGCTGCATCATATACAATTCTTCCTTAAGGAAACCATTAAGGAATGCTGTTTTGATGTCCATTTGCCATATCTCATAATCATAGAATGCGACAATTGCTAACATGATTCGGACGGACTTCAGCTTCGCTATGGGTGAGAAAGTCTCATCGTAGTCAACCACTTGAACTTGTCGATAACCCTTAGCCGAGCCTTATAGATGGTCACATTACCATTCACGTCTGTCTTCTTCTTAAAGATCCATTTATTTTCTATGGCTCACCGATCATCGGGCAAGTCAGTCAAAGTCCATACTTTGTTTTCATACATGGATCCTATCTTGGATTTCATGGCTTCCAGCCATTTATCGGAATCTGGGCCCGCCATCACTTCTTCATAGTTCAAAGGTTCACCATTGTCAACAACATGATTTCCAGGACAGGGTTGCCGTACCACTCTGGTGCGGAACGTGTCCTTGTGGACCTACGAAGTTCAGTAGCAACTTGATCTAAAGTTTCATGATCATCATCATTAACTTCCTCTCTAGTCAGTGCAGGCTCCTCAGGAACATTTTCTTGAGCTGCGCCACTCTCCGGTTCAAGAGGCAATACTTCATCAAGTTCTACTTTCCTCCCACTTACTTCTTTCGAGAGAAACTCTTTCTCTAGAAAGGATCCATTCTTGGCAACAAAGATCTTGCCTTCGGATCTGAGGTAGAAGGTATACCCAATAGTTTCTTTAGGGTATCCTATGAAGACACATTTTTCCGATTTGGGTTCGAGCTTTTCAGGTTGAAGTTTCTTGACATAAGCAACGCATCCCCAAACTTTCAGAAACGTCAGCTTAGGTTTCTTACCAAACCACAATTCATACGGTGTCGTCTCAACAGATTTCGACAGATCCCTATTTAAAGTGAATGCGCCAGTCTCTATAGCATAACCCCAAAATGACAACGGTAGATCGGTAAGAGACATCATAGATCGTACCATATCCAATAGAGTGCGATTATGACATTCGGACACACCGTTACGCTGAGGTGTTCCAGGCGGCATGAGTTGTGAAACAATTCTGCATTTCCTTAAGTGTGTGCCAAATTCGTGACTCAAATATTCTCCCCACGATTTGATCGTAAGAACTTGATTTTCCTGTCACGTTGATTCTCAACCTCACTCTGAAATTCCTTGAACTTTTCAAAGGTCTCAGACTTGTGTTTCATTAAGTAGACATACCCATATCTACTCAAGTCATCAGTGAGGGTGAGAAAATAACGATAGCCACCGCGAGCCTCAACACTCATTGGACCGCACACATCAGTATGTATGATTACCAATGAGTTGGTTGCTCGCTCCATTGTTTCGAAGAACGGAGTCTTGGTCATTTTGCCCATGAGGCATGGTTCGCACGTGTCAAATGATTCATAATCAAGGGACTCCAAAAGTCCATCTGCATGGAGTTTCTTCATGCGTTTGACACCAACGTGACCAAGGTGGCAGTGCCACAAGTATGTGGGACTATCATTATCAACCTTGAATCTTTTGGCATTCACACTATGAATGTGTAACATCACGTTCGAGATTAAATAAGAATAAACCATTGACTAGCGGGGCATGACCATAAAACATGTCTCATATAAATAGAACAACCATTATTATCAGATTTAAAAGAGTAGCCATCTCGCATTAAACGAGATCCAGATACAATGTTCATGCTCAAAGCTGGTACTAAATAACAATTATTGAGGTTTAAAACTAATCCCATAGGTAAATGTAGAGGCACTACAAAAAAATACACTTCCGTGATGATACGTGTTTATCATAGTAGGTCGCTTTTTTTGTCATGCATGTACATCCATGACAAATTTATGACAGAATCAAGATAGTCATACCTGTGCTGTCGTAGAAGTGTTCCATGACATTACCAAAATTATCATCACGGAAGTGTACACTTCCATGACGATAAATCGCGCGTCACAGAAGTGCTTTCGTCAAGGGTGACCGGCACGTGGCATCCACCGTAACGGAACGCCATTAAGCTATCGGGTCGGGTTTTGGATTCGATAACCCATTAACAGCCCCGACCAATGGGGATTTTCCACGTGTAAAATCATCATTGGCTAGAGGAAACACGTGTCGGCTCATCGTCGGGACAGATGTCATCCACTCACTAGACAGAAGGCGCCTATGATACGTCGACACGTGGCACGACCCAACTAAAGGCCCACAAGATTTTGCGGACCATAATGGGTCGGCCCAGCTAAAGGCCCACGAGATTTTGCGGACCATAATGGGCTGGCCCAGCTAAAGGCCCACAAGATTTTGTGGGCCATAATGGGCCGGCCCAGGTAAAGGCCCACAAGATTTTTGTGTGCCATAATAGGCCGGCCCAGGTAAAGGCCCACAAAATTCTTGCGGATCATAATGGGCCGGCCCAGCTAAAGGCCCACGAGATTTCACCGACATTAATGGGCCGGCCCAGCTGTAGGCCCACAAGATTTTGAGGACCTTAGTAGGCCGGCCCGTTAACTGGCTGCCATGTTTTGGGCAAAATGCCGGCCCATATTTGATACGGTCTATTAATGGCCTGCCACGCTCCGGGCCTAACAGTGGCCCATATGAGATCCGGCCCATTAAAATCCTACCATGTTTTGGGCCAAATTACGGCCCAGATCAGGTCCGGCCCTTTAAGAGGTTTTGGGCCTAATTATGGCCCATATCAAATTCGGCCCGTCAACTGGACACTATGCTTTTGGGCCCACTTGCTAAATGCCCACTTAGTAATTCGGCCTGATATTAGTTTTGGCCTGTTAAGGGCCCGTTTAACATTTCGGCCCTATGTTAATTTCAGCCTGTTAAAAGCCCGTCATACAGTTGGGCCTAACTACGGCCCGGTTTGCATCCGGCCTGCTCGCAGCCGATATCTGATTGGGCCAAACAAGGACCGATACAATTTTTCGGCCTATTAAAAGCCCGTGATTTGATTCGCACAATCATGGGCCGGGGTTCATTTCGGGCTGCTGCCGGCCCATGAGCTGATCGGCACGTTTCAGGCCCAACCTACATCGTGATTGCATGATGGCCCGATTATGTACCGTAATTTTACGGTTTGGCCGGTTTACTGCGAAGACAGGATATATATATATATATATATATATATATATATATATACACACACAGTAAAATAACTGCAGCATCGTGAATAAGAAAAAACCTATACTATGCAATAAAGAAATTATGACATATTACATCCACTTGGCATCAAAGTTCACCACTATGATAATAAAGCACAAGCAGACAACAGATTACATACACTGGGCATCAAAGATCACCACCAGTGCAAATAAACACGCCGACAAAATAATATACAAAACCGACAGCACTTCAATAGAGTTCAAGAAAGGTTAGCCCTACTGGGGAGCTGCAGCGCAGGCAGCTGAGCAAGATGATGAGACTACGCTTGTTCAACACTTATATCTTCCTCACTTTAAAAGATAAACAAGTAGACAGATGACATGTTTTGCACATAAAAGTATCAGTGCTGACAATTCATCACATTTCTTACTGACGAATAAAGTGACACAGTTTAAATTTGCATTAACACAATATGGTATTGTTAAGGTCAAGACATGGCAGGAAATGACATTGTGAAGGAGTTGGCAGCTTCACGACACCACTGGATTACAGATCAAGAACTCATAAGTATCAATGGTTAGTGTGCTATCAATTTATACCATTTCAGATTGGCAAATAAAGAGATGGTTTAAATAATAGTAGAATGATATGACATTTTTCATAGTAAAGACATTGCAGAATATGACATTGTGCTGTAGTGGGTAGGTTCACCACACCACTGGATTACAGATGAAGAACAGAAGCATACATGCAGTGCAAAAGAAGATCACTTGCTCTGTATAGTTTAATTTACATGGTATGAAAGAACTTGGTTGTACAACTGAAAACTTAAATTGAGAAAGGACGAACTTTTGTTTATGAACTACATATAATAAAATTTAAACAAGCAATTTGATGCAAACACCAAAAATAAACAGCTGTTGCAGTCATGCCTAACCAAATATATACAACAAAGTTTGAAGGCTTGAGATGGACACACTTACATTATTGGTGAAGATAGGCTCTATAAAGGCCTTGTCCATGCTGATGGGGGGGGGGGGCAATTCAAGAATTTTTCCACAGAATCTTCTTCAAAAGCATTGCCTTTATTCTACATTTTGTTAATAGTAAATATAGATGTGATAATATACGAAAAAATGGAGAATATTTAAGATAAGATGAAGAGTGATGCTACATAACCAAGTAGCTATAAATGTAAGTGCAGTGATACAGGAAAAAGGTACAGCCAAGAGCAATGCACACCTAAACTTCTTCAGTACCAACTTTATGGTAAGAGTAAATATAGATCTTATGTGTAGAAAACGGAGGGCAAAGTAAAATGAGCTGCAGAGTGATGGTACATGAACAACTACCTGTCATTATAAGTACACTGATAAAGGACATCATGTACTTACAAGAACAATGCAGAGCTAAAAAAACATTGGCATTGGATGTATTCTACACTAATGTAACCATTCATACAGATCAGATAATTTGGAGCGAACAATTGATAAACAAGCTATCATGCATACTGCTATCACATAATGAACCAGGTATGTATGCAAGTACAGTGATACAGGACAACAGGTACTAACAAGAGCAAAGCAGCGGGCAACATATTTGTGATATCCTGTCGTTCTTGTCAAACCGGAATTCTTCTTCGAGCAGATTTCCTGCAAAAAAGATCCGTAAGGCACATGCGGAAAAGTAGAAGTTCAAATTGTCATGTGATTTCATAGACAGTACCTCATCCTGGGAATGAGACCAGTGCATAATAAGGTTTTTCCATTCAATGTCTTCTAAATTTAGCACAGGAGACTTCACCGGAAATTCGTTTATAGACTTGCCATCAAAGTGTGATTTCCTCAGGTAACACCGATACTACTGCAATGCTTCCTTGAAAAGCACAAGCAAGCTTTGCTCGTCATGACTATCCAGATTGACCCTCGCCTAGTTACAACAATGTAATATAAATCATTGATGTGTTCAATCAGTAGAAAACAGGAAAATAATAGCCATGAATAATAGCACTTACACGTAAGTTGGACAGGAAGATGTGAAAATGGTGTTTGTCTTCACAATAATCTTCCCGTGATGGGAATATATGCACATAGCCCCTAACAACATTAAAAGCATTGTCTTTTAAACTGGGAATAAATGGAATGGGGTTCCAATCTGCAGGAATTGGCCGTCTCTGCAGTTGGGATAGGTCTTCGACCGGTGGACTTGCTGTACTTTTTGCTGGAGTGGGATTTTTCTGTGGTATAGCTGGTGCTATGGCAAATGAAATCGGTATACCTTTTGCTGGAGTGCAGGTCCTGTGTGGTGGGGCTAGTGGTGTGGCCAGTGAAGTATGGGTACAATCTGCTGGAGTCGGTCCTACATTTTGTGTCACTGGTTGTACAGCCAATATACGTGGGGTGCTGTCTGATTTCTTTGGCACCACCACGTTTTTCAAGGACTTTGCTGGTGCTCCTTCAGGTTCGGCAATCACCTCTTCCTTTTTGATGTCTGATGCACAAGAACAACATTTGAGTGGAAAAACATGGTATGATGACAGATGGAATATGTATTGATAATGGATGGGCATGGCATCTCGACATATATGATGAGTAAACTAAGTAGATGACGGTGCAACAAAGTAGAAGAAATGCAAGACAACATATGCAAGATACCCACAATCAATAAAAAATTGCCAAATTAGAATAGGCACCTTGATGGGTGAACAGGACAGGCCATCTGCCTTTGACTCCTCGAGGTTAGAATAGTCATTAGGATGATATTCTGAACAAGAATCAATAGGTGGGGAGCGTATGAGTTTCATTGCATCCAGAATGGCACTCAATGCCTTGGTGCCAATTTTGTAAGTCATTGCAGTGTTTAGCTTCAAGAGTGGACTGCTCCTAGTGCGACACAAAGCAGCTACATAGATCATAGTGTAGATATAACGGGAAAACCTTAAGCATCAGAGTAAAATCAGCAAAGTGGAACTTGCTGGAATATATGTGCTAGTATTGCCGGTACGTCTAGAAAGGTTTCGGATACCAGCTCTCTTCAAGTGAAGGTGCGGTACTGTTAATATCAATGTAACTCTCAAAGGCGACAAAACTCCCCGCATTTGCTTGCTATTCTTATAGGATTCAAGTGGGCAGGCCACTACAAATCCTATTCCTATGTTTACAAGATCCTACGAATCAAAGAGGCTCAAAGTGTCCATTACAACCGACCGTATAGACCTCTACACTGCAAATGTCACTACTCATCTTCAGTACAAGGAACATACTATACTACTATCATACTCCCTCCATTTCAAAATATAAGTCTTAGTAGAGATTTCCACTATGGATCACATACAAATGTATCCAAGTATATTTTAGAGTGTAGATTCACTCGTTTTGCCCCATATGTAGTCCATGGTGGAATCTATACAAAGATTTGTTTTTAGGAACGGAGAGAGTACATATTAAAGAAGAACGGAAGAGGAACATGGTAAAGAAGAGCAAGCAGATTTAGGATAATAAAATGTTGGTTGCGCAGTGCCCACACATGATGAACCAGAGTGCATTAAGAATGCAACTCCTAGATGTCTCTCGACCATTTCAGGCGGTTGGATGAAGATCCTGCGTCTCCTAACCCTTCTTCTTCCTCGTCTCTGATTCTTCCCATACAGAACACCGCACGGGCTGCCGGCCGGACCACCGGCCCCCACCCGCACCCCCACCCCCACCCGCGTCGAGTTTTCTTCGTTCGGCGAGGCCCCACAACCACCCGAGCCCCTTCGATCGCACCGGGGAACTCCGGCGAGCTCTGAAAAATCGACTGACCCAATTTTGAAATTTAGTCTACTGTGATTTAACTAGTGTGGAATATAAAAGGGGAAAACCATAAGCATTGCGAGTATGGTGTTGAGCGTGCCATGGCGGATCTGAAGGGGCAAACCCGACAAAGGCAACTTCGCAACCAAGACAAGAAATCAGAGTAAAGCAGTAGCGATCTATTTTCTTCCTGCGATAAATAAGTTGAGCAGATACGAAAGAGTACCGCCTCTGGTGCGGCGCCGTGTAGGCATCTGCTGAGAATTTGACGGTGTTGCGGTAGCGATGGCTGTCGGCGGCGTGGAAGCAGATCTAGGAGGGTAGAAGGTGGCGGCGAGGCGCGGTGGACGAGACGGTCATAGGAGCGGCGCCGGCAAGGTGGACGACGGCGGGGATGAAGCGAGAGGACGGTATGCAAGGATCCCGGTCCGAAGCCGTGGATGAGAGAGGTCGATCTTTTGTAATGGACGGCGGCATCGGGGTATCAGCTCCAGCATGGTGGAGGAGGACGACGGTGGATGGGGTGGCGGACGGCGGCGGACGGAGGAGGGTGGGGTGGAGAGGGTGTTTTGGCACCCACGAAGTACGAATGGGGAAAAGGGAGGTAGAGAGGAAGGGGGGACCATGTATTTAGGGCGCGCTTGTCTCAAATGCGAGGAAATTTACAAACTTAGCCCCCGTTTCAAATTTCTACTACATCACAACAACACTAGTCGGTCGGGGATAGGACGGTAATCTCGCATACACCGAATATTTGCCGATGAGAGTTTGTTTTTGGCGCCCACCATGTATGAATATGAATCGGGGAGGGAGTCGATTTCGGCCGAGGACACACTGTGTTTTGGCGCCCACTGTGTATGAATCCGGGTGAGAGGCGGTTACGTCACGTTTGGGTGAAATTACAAACCTACCCCTATCGAAACCTATAGAAATCCAGCATATAGGCTTTGCATGGCAGGGATAGGCAGCAGTGATTTCCATGTCGCAGATTTTGGTTCTGGGCGGTTACTGCGACTTTCCCCGCTTCGTTCAAATTTTGTAGAGTGCATGTTTACCATGCCAACTCAATTCGAATCCCGTTTGTATTCTATTTTTTTCGGGCGGGATCCATTTTCAATTGGAATTACATTCTATATACATCATTTTTTATATATACTTTCAAAAGCACAACACCATTTATACATAAATATGGTTTACAAATGGCATGATCTCAGATTCATAAGGTTGTATCCATCAATTTGGATTTTCAAATATTTGAAACCACTTTATGTTGAAATCCAATGTATGCATTCCTCACTAACTTTCTCCAATTAATGTGTGTTTCATGCGGGTTTTTTTTACTTCTCAAACATGTATAATGTGTTTCACACACGCAACATATAGTGTAATCCCGTTTAGACATTAATTGCATATAAACCATGCATTGTTTGTAATTGAAGAATCTATGGATCACCAATATTGATAAACTATATAACATTACACGTGTGCCCAAATTCAAATGAATATGCATGTTTGATACACCAATTTGCGTTATGATATTATCGATGTCGTGATCTCCAGTTTAAATATTTGAATCCCCTTTAATCCAGATATTCGTCTCATATAGCTATCACTCATGCTTATATAGGACTATCTCTCTGGACCTATACGCGTTCATCGTCTCTCAGGTATCTCTCGTGCTACCTGTATGTCGACAATGATCTTTTATCTTCGTAACACACTGACGGTACTCTCTCCCTCGACCTTCATCACTCTATCTCTCTCTAAGTATATCTCGCTCCCTGCTATGTGTCTCTAACTATGATTCTCCATGTGGAATCTCTTTCTCTCACACAAACACAAAACTTTGTCTCCCGGGGTCTCATTTCTCTCTACTATTCCCATGTGTGCCACTCGCACACCCCTCATACAGAGATGTCTTTCGCTCCTTAGATATGAGAACCTACGACTCTTCCTCATCAATATCTCTTTCTCACACACAAACACAAACTCTGTCTCCCAGGGTCTCATATTTCTCCATTGTTCTCTTGTATGTCGCTCACACACACCCTCTCTCCCTAGAGATATCTTGCGTTCCCTCGTATGTCTCTCTAGCTATCACTCTCGTTGTGAAATATCTTTCTCTCTCGCAGACACAAAACTCCGTCTCTCTGGATCTCATTTCTCTCTGATATCTGTTTGTATGTGACTCACACGCACCCTCTCTCTATCTCTCTCACACCCACACACATAACCCAGCCTTCTGATCCACTCGACTCCTATCTCTAACGCACACTAGCTAGCATCTTTATCTTTCTATTTATCTATTTCTCCATCAACCTTCTTTCTCGCCCTCACTCTTGATTCCTATCACGCACACTACATATGTTTCTCTCTACATGCAGTCAAGTGCCCTCTCACACACATATATAACTTCACCCTTTGAACCACCCGACGGTCATCTCCAACACCCAAACTAGCGGATGTCCCTCTAGCTAGCATCTCCATCTCTGTATCTATCTGTAGTTTCTCCGTCAACATTTCTTTCTCGCACGGAGTCTTGCTTCCTATCACCCACACTATATATGTCTCTCCATACATATGCATTTATAGGTTGGTCTCTTTTGCACAATCGTTGCGCCTCACTCCCTCTGCTCGCCATAGATGCATGCTCCAGCCCACGCCACTATCTCTTAAAGACAAAAACACATGCTCAATTGTCGGGACTTCTTCCATGCATTCTCACATGCATGCATATTGTCATACCGATCCGTCTCTCCCATGTCGTTGATCTTATGACTTATGTCTTCTTTCTTTTATCTCGATCATGCGCGCGCGCACACACACACATCCCACGTATACATGTATACCTCTCACACATGCATGTTCAAGGTCTCTATGTCTCCATACGTATTTAGTTACCCTCAATCCTAACGCCACATCGAATCGTTCTCCTCTTTGCCGCCTAGATGGGTAAAACACACTCTCACACTTAACAATCTCCTTCTAGCTACCCCCCCCCCCGCCTCTCACTCTTCCCCTATATCCCCAAAACCAATAAGACCATCCCTTAGTTTAATTCCCGCCTACATGCACCATCGATATATAGTAGTCTTCCTCGGTGTCTCTTGAACAAACATGTTCTCTCGAAGTCGACTCCTCTCACGCGCACACACCTTCTCTCCCCTCTCTACGAGCATTTTCTCTCTCGCACCCCATCGTTGGTGGCCTCTGCCATACACATCACCTCTCTATGATGAAAGCCATGCACACTTAAATTACATCCGCCACAGAGGACCCCGCGACACACACACACACACACACACACACACACCCTCCCAACACACACACACACACACTAAGACTCCATCTCTCTCCCTCTCTCTCTCTCACACACACAAACTAAGACTCCATCTCTCTCTCTCTCTCCTCTCTCTCTCTCTCACACACGCACTAAGACTCCATCTCACACACACATGCTCTAGGCGGAGCATTTGTTCCTACCACCCTTCATCCAACCTTACCCGTATGATAAACAATCACCTTTATTTACTTGCATAACATGGACAAATTCCACTTTACTTTAGTAGTCAGCAAACTTATCATCTGTACCCTTATAAAAAAATGAGTTGGTGGTGATGGTGTGCCTACCATCTTGTAATACATACTGTATGATCTATATCTGAGGATAGAAAGCAAACTATGATAATTTTACAAAAGATACCGACACCTCTCTCCACATCATTATCTCTCGCAACCTCATTGCTCAGCAATTAAAAAAGGAATAAGTCTCTGGAACAATCTAGCATGCATGGTGGCCACTGCCGCCTGCCGGCGCCGTCCATCCCCATGCCTCCACCCATTCCGACCACCAGTCACCATCACGCTCCACTCCTCCTCGCCTTATCTCTCATCTTTCATTTTTTTCGATGACATTCTCGAGATACCAGTTTTACGATAAAATTCTTGAGATATCACTAGTTTTTACACATGGGATTACTCCTGCATGGGTCAATCACAACAGGTGTTCTGTAAAAAATGCATATTGATGTTTCGTGCAATGCACGAGAATCTTGCTTGTAATTATATAACGCAAATCATGAGCAGGAAGTGACATTTTTTTGACAGAACGACGTTAACATGGCCACGTAAATCAGTAGCTAAAGTAAATACCATTATACTTATATCCCGATGCAAAAGGTTGAGTACATGTCCGAAGAGTAGAGTCGCACACACACACTCTATCTCTCAGAATCTCTCTCACACACACACCAGTTACGTGACGCCCACTTAAGCAGGCACGTATGTTACAATTTGTGCACCCACGGGTGCACGTGATGTTGCGCATTTATTTAAGCCGGAAGGCGAACCAAAACAGTAGCTGCATTCATTTCGCTCCCGCCGCCTCTTCTCTGGTCGCCGTCGCCCAGTAGCCACCGGCCGAAGGTAACAACATACGCCATACTCCCGCCGGAGCGTCGCTTTAATATGGAAATTTTAGTGGTCATGCATGCATATTTTTGTGCTAGAACTCCTATATAAGGGTTGACGGGTCGCTTCCCGCGGACGTGCGCGGGTAGTCGAAGAGGAAGGAGAAGGGAAGCTGGCTGTGGAGTAACATATTTTACCACAATTTCTTAGGAAACTGAGTGCAATAATTGAGTAGTTTTGCAAACTACCAGTACTACACCTGAAACGGTTCAAAACCTATACTCCCTTGCCAGCGCGCGCTTACCGCGTGAAACGGTCAGCGCCCCCCTGGAGCGTCAGTGCCGCATTAATGCCCGGCCAGAGCGGAGGCGACCTCTCACTAGTGCCGGCTTTGAAGTGGCGCGACGGCCGAGAGAGCGCCGCTTCCCGGTGCACGCGACTGCTCTGCGTCGAGACTGGCCATAGGCCCTGTTTGGATCCATGGGTTAGAGTTAGTTTGAGCTAGTTGGGGCTCAAATAGCCCTAAACTATCCAAGCATGAGGGTTTAAATTGGAGCAAGTTGCACCGAACCCACCAAAAAAACTATCCCACCCAAGAGGTGCTAACTGGAGATAGTTCTCATTGGGACCACTGAAAAATCACTTTTCTCTCTCCATGAAGTGCATTTATTGTCAATCTAACCCTGTCACCCAAACACCTCTTTGGCTACAGTTAGTTCAGGGTTAGTCATGAGTTAGTCTAACCTCTAGCTAAGTTAGAGTATCAAACAGGAGCAGTATAGGACATGCAAGTTGCTCAAAGCATACAGGCAAATTCGTACGTGAAAGGATTTTTTTCTTTTTGAAAACGGAACGTGAAAGGAATTTTTTTAGAATGCTCTTGGCATGTCGCTAACATGTGATAGTTAACCGACCTCAATAGACGGCAGAAACGCCAGCCCGCCGCACTTTGATAGAGACGAGGAGGGAGAAGCGATACAGGCTGCTGGATTACTAGAGATAGGTGTCGCACGGAAGCCAAGAAATATGGTGATAGCGTGGGTTAGCCATGTACTAGTATGATACTACACTGGGCTGCCGTGTTTCGTACTCTTCCAGTCCACTGTGGAGATGATTGGTTAATTTTATATCGCTGAATAATATTAAATATTATGAGTGCAGACGCTCCACCACGAGGTTCCTTGCTCCTTCTCGGTCGTCCGGAATCTATGTTCTTCCACTCTATTTTTTTACGTGAGCTTTGTTCATCCTTTTGCCAACACGCGAGACATCTAGCATCAAGGTGCACGTGTTATGCAAGGATTGTTCCATCTATATGAAGAACACGTGGGACTGGAACTACGAGACGAACATGTACCCAGGAGTGGACGTACGAACCTGAGTAATGTAGCGCAGTAAGTGAAGTAGAAAGGCACAAATGGTATGAACATGCGTGGCATATAGGGTGTGTTTGGTTGCGTTCTCGTCTCAGCATAGTTGTTCCCTCTTCATGCATGCTCAAATCAACACCCCTCTTCATGCATGCTTCTAGTGTATTTGTGCTAAACTAGTGTGGACTCATGCACCCTCCATACACTCTACCAAACACCCAAAAGTAGGTCGAGAAGGGAACTCTTGGGCAGCATTTGTCTCTTACTACGTACTACCACTAAATGTTGTACGTGCAATGCACGATGATGTTATGGAGTACATGCCCAAGTACTCTACTACTACTATATTAGTTGGAGGCACATATTAACTTTTATATTTGTTTACATGTATGCCCCGAGACCTTCCAACTAGATGTGTCTTTGTCTCCAGGTCGCACTTTGTATCGTTCATACCACTAAGTACTACTACGTGTGGTCTCCGACCCAGAAGTGGAAGAAGTGGAGACGCTCTACCACGCTGTTTTTTTTACGCTGGGCTCTACCACGATGTTCATGTCCCACTCCTTTCGCTGACGTGTGGGACATCCAGCACGTGCCATGTTTGGCACCCTTCGTCTTAAGAGTTGAAACGCTAGCATTCATCAGAAATAAAAAATAATTATAAATCGGCAGTGATACTATTTTTTGCGAACCAATCAGCAGTGATACTATACCACGCGGTTTCCTTGCTCCTCGATATCGGAAAGAATACTTCCGTTCGCCAACATGTGGGACGTCGACCATCCTGGTCCACTTGCCATGCACGCAGAACTCCAAGGGAGTCACCCAGGTTGTCGCGCCGCAGTAACAATGACTAATGAGCCGTCAAATCACAGGCCCACTTCCCACTTTGAAGTTGCTTGGACGAAGGAACCATCATGACTTCGTTGAATTCCGCTTCTTGAAGAAAACTACTGTACCAGCAGTACTGCTAGCTACAGTAGTTACTCCAACAGAGGCCTCCTTTCGTTCATAGGATAGGAATATGAAAATCATAGGAAGTGAGATGACATGCATCTCAATTCCTATAGAGAAAGAGATGCCATTTGATGCTTAGGATAGGAATTTTTCCATTTAGTCTAGGCTAATGTACTGGTAATTTGCTCTAAAAACTACAGTAGTAACTAGTAGTACTGGTACATGCTCGTACTCAGACACACACACACACACACACTAACTACTAGTACTACTACTTCTCACATGCTGGCCAGACGCCGTCGTTCTCCTTCCCGGCTTTGTCGGCGACACCCCACCGTGCTTGGATCTCCGCCGACCTCTCCGCAGCAGCGTGTGCGTCCTTTTCTTTCTTGCGGCGGCGGGCCTCTCTTTTCTTGAGTGCTTTCTGACTTTTCCGCTCCCTCTGTGCGGCTTTGGCCGCCTCTTGCTCTACCGCCCATTCGGCCTTGGCATCTTCAAATTCCTCCCACATAGTTGTGAGGTCGCGAGCGGCGATGAACTCGGCACGGCGGGATGCCATCGCTTCCCTACCATTTTGTGTGCGGTCGTGGGCGGCGAGGAACTCGGCGCGGCGGGATGCCATCGCTGCCTTACCGGTTAGTGTGCGCGCGGTGGCATGAACGACGCTTGGTGAGAGCTCTGGGGTGGAGTGGCCGGACAACCGTATAGTGCATTGGTTTGTCAAGAGCTCAAGGACAGAAGACGAAGCAAATTTGGATTCCCCTTCAATCCTGGTCATTTATTACCGAGTAAAATGCACTGGCGGTCATTGAACTTGTCTTGATAGCTCACTTTGATCATTGTATACGAGATATGGTGATTATACGGTCACTGGCTCAGCGTATAGCTCCGTATTTGTCTGGTTGACCAGTCAAACAGTCCGCATGCGCCTCATCAGCTCGTGTTCTTTATCTATCTACGCGGGCCTACCTGTCAATGGAGAAAGAAATACTGTAAAAACCAAAATTATGCTAGAGTCCGGACCGCTTCCGGAGCCCGCTCTCACCGCCCTGGCCCCTCAAGACGCCAGCTGCCCGCCGCATGCATGCATAGCAAGTAGTACTCCTTATGTGGAGGAGAGAGAGGCATTGACAAAGTCAAGGAGTGGGCTCTGCAAGAGCCCGTCTCTACACGTGCTCCTAGGTATAAAAAAATAATTCTAAAAAAGGCATAAAAACAATTGTGTCTTAAAAAAGAAAGGTAAAAAACATTTGAGAGGAAATAGATAGAGAGAAAGTGAGAAAAAGCTGTAACCTGGGCATTACATGAGGAAGGAGGGAGTGGTGCACATGCCAAGTTCACTGGGCTGCCGTGTTTCACACTCCTCCGTCGTAACAGTGGAGACAATAGCTTTCATCAAAAATAAACAATGAATACTCGTTGCTCGTCCTCTATATCGGAAAGAATACTTTCATTCGCCGACATGTGGGACGTCGACCATCCTGGTCCACCTGCCATGCACAAAATTATCCTGGTCTACCCCGGTCGTATCGCAGGCCCAACCTTTCCCACTGTAAGTTGTTCGGACGAAGGAACCATCATGACTTCGTTGAATTCCGCTTCTTCAAGAAAACTTACTGTACCCGCAATACTGCTACCACACGCGAAGACTGGACGGCACTGTACCACGTCATATCACTGAAACCCACTAGGGCAAACTAGCCCGCCTAGGTCATCTATTTTGGAACGGAGGGAGTACGTCTCTGCACTGCTATGATTTTGTGTTGCACGTCATATCACTGAAACCCACTAGGCCAAACTAGCCCGCCTAGGTCATCGATCGCTAAGCCTACAATTTTAGGAGCTAGGGCTATTGGTCGATCGACGAGGGATAAGTATAAGCGTACCACGAGCTCATCAGCCCCAACGTTTCTCTTCGGTGAGTGTTTTGCAAGTACTATAGCTCGCACAGTAGCTAGCCTACTAACACCAAGAATCATCAAACAAGCCCTGCTGATATGATAAACAGTTCAAACTTACATCTAATCATGCCATATATTACATCAAAAGCTGGTGAGGATACATCTGTTTCCATAACTCGGAGAGGGTTCGCATGATTCATCGCATGATTCACTATCAAACAAAAGTAGCAAGATCCGCCCACACAAGACAGTGCACTAGCCCTAAGATGGTTTGATAACACGCATCGTTCTGGTAATTAAACACAGGGCAATGCAAACTACCCTGAAGGATTAGCCCGACCAACTATTTCTTGTCATCGATCTCTCGGGCAATGACCACAGCACGGACAGCGGCATGGGAATCGATTTCTGGGGCGATGTCCGCAGGACTGACCGCGACATCGGAATCGATCTCTGGGGCGATGTCCACAGGATGGACAGCGGCATCAGAATCGATCTCCGGGGCGATGCCAACAGGACGGGCCACGACATCGGAATCATCAAGGACGTCCACCGGCACCTGCACAACCCTAACATATTAGCAAGCACATTGCAAATAATCAAAAACCACAACTATGGTAATAAGCCATTATTTTTTACCTTGTGCAGCTCACCGGGGGATCTCATCCCTCCGGGGGCCATCTCCTCGTCCTCGATGGGGGCCATCACCTTGCCAGGGGAATACTGCTTCTCAACGGCGACTATCTCCTCAAACTCGGTCTTGAGCCTCACATAGGTGGCAATCAGAGTTCCTGGGGTAGGCACGGTGGGGCCCTTGCCGTTCTTCCAACTTCCTTTGAGGAGTTCGTCCGCCAACGTCCTCAACTCTTTGGCCAATGCTTGTTTCTTGGAGTTCTTCGTCTCCATGGGTTGGCCCGCCAACATGGTCAACTCGTTGGTCGGTGCTCGCTTCCTGGAGATCGCTGTCTCCAGTGGGTTGTCCGCCGGCAACTCTTTGCCTAGTGCTCCAGGATCCATCAATGAACTGACAAACAAAAAGCAATCGAAAGGAAACCACAATCGCAATGAAAACGGGAAAAGAATAGGATGTGAGAATCGGTCGGTGCTTCGCAAAAAGAAGATTCTTGGAATGAAAATATAGCAGCATAACTGATTCGCCCACCTTTCCTTCGTCGGTACAGAAGAAAAATGGCAGAAGTGAGTAGCCTGGAGTGAGGTTTTCTTCAAGAAAGGGAAGAAAGGGCTTGAACGAGCGTTCCAGTGAAATGATGGTTGCTTCGTCCAGTCCAACTTGGAGGCCACCTTACCACTGCTGGTAAAGGTGTGGGTTTTGTGATATGACGGGTCATGACGGCCACACCGGGGTTACAGGTGAGTCTCGACTGTAGCACCTCGCTGTGATTTGGTGGATGGCACGCGGGCCCGGATGCTTTGAAATGTCCCGCATGTAGATAGAGCGGCTAGTCATATAGGAGTGCTCAATATTGTGCACCGCGACCAAGGCGGAGAGGAAAACGAGAGAACTACGTAATTAATGCATGAGTTTAATTAGGGTAGTTTTGTAAAGTACGAGATACATTCCTCCAATCGCAAAATGCCTTGGTTCATGAGATTTGAGATTTGAGCCCTATAAACCGGAAGGGAGGGAGTACTGCACACGGTGTAGTCTAGTCACTTGTTGAAATCTCTAGAAAGGCAAATACTCCTTTCCGGTTTACAGGGCTATACTACTCCTTCCGTCTAGGTGTGTAAGTCATCTTAGGCTAGCCATAGTGGGAGTAACTTAGCTAGTAACATAGCGCACTCCAAGAATTTTTTGCTTATGTGGCAAGTAATTAATGAGAGGTGGTAACATAATATGTTACTGTAACATAGCGCTTTTCAAGATAAGATGAGTCTACAAGCTAATAAATGAAGCCATCTAAAATACTACTATTATGTTACTTTGCATTATGAAGGTAGTAATTTAGGCTAGTGTCATATGCATGACACTAGTCTAAGTTACTCCCCACTATGACCAGCCTTACGAAAACCAAATAGTCCCAAAACACTTAGGCGCGGTGCATTAACTTCTACCTTGTTTCTTGTTTCTTGACATATCAACCAATAAGAGATGAGAGGTGTGCATGCTTTTAATGACTTGCAATGGCTAGTTCATTGCATGCAATGCTATTAATTAGCAAATAAACATTGGTGACCCCAGGAGGAAACGGTGCTAAGCGCGTGGACCTATGCAGAATGAGTATCAACCAATGGATAATGGAGTTTAATTGTTAAACAATAGCAATTTTGTCTCATGCAAGAGCCTGGCTAGTACTCCAAGGAACCGCACCACGCGAGCGTTCGCAACTGCCACGTTCGGGTTGCGCTTGGCTCTTCGCCTCTTCGAGAAGACGAACAATAATGATTACTCCTACTTCTACAGTATCGAATGCACTGCTGCATGTCCGTCCACCTCGTGCGGGAGGGATAGCGAAAGCTTCAACTTACTGCTCCTGCCTTTGCGTCCATGACAGGTGGGCCCAACAGGTGGTTGGCCCTCCTGTCATGCAGCCAAAGGCAGGTGCAGTTAAGGCACCGGAGCTCAGTCCGCGAGGGAGAGGGCGTTGTAGTAATGAAATTTCTCGGTCTTGTACGAGTTGACGAAGATAGGGGTTGCTTGCTTGCTAGGGTTGCTCACTACGTATATATAGGCCGGAGCCTCCGCGCTTGCTTGCTAGGGTTGCTCTATTCACACACTCTCATCCTCTCCAGATTTAAACAAGATAGGGGTAGTAACACTGTCTTTCTCCCTTCAAAAAACACTGGCTTTCTATCCTCACCGCTGGTTACAGATCCGGACGTATCCCCCTCCGCCGGTGAAGGGGAGGAGGGGCAGCGTTTAGGCCGTCGTCGACAGCGAGGGAGGAGACCCACTGCCGGCCGCACCGTTATCTCTGGCCGAGCGCCGGCGCGGGAGGTCCTCCGATCCCTTCGTCGTTGCCTGTGGGCGGATCCGGCCTCCCGCCGCCCACCTATCCACATCCCGACGACCTTCAGGTATATCTTCGTTCGAAACCGCCTTAGCTCTACTTCCCCAGCTCGCTACGTCGCTGCATGTGCATCATTTTCTACCTCTCAGCCCCTCTCGATCGGATGGTCCAACGTCACATTTTTTTTCTTCTATTGTTAGAGGTAAAGCTACTTCATGGAGTCGAATCTTGTACTCCCTCCGTCCGAAAATACTTGTCATTGAAATGGATGTATCTAGATGTATTTTAGTTCTAGACACATCCATTTTGATGACAAGTAATTCCGGACGGAGGGAGTACTTGGTTCAAACAAGAAATAAAGTGGGGGTGGGGGAATTTAGTATGTACATCGGACTTGGTACAAACAGGAAGGAAAGGGGGTGAAAGTAGTACAGACTGGTCATCCAACCGGTCTCTTGGTCGAAAAGGGAAATATAGGGGTAACGCTGTACACAGTGGTATGACCAGGACTAGATTTGCTATCCACACATAGGAGTAGGTGGCTAGAGTGAACAAAAATGGGACCAACCCAGATATGTTTCTTGGATGTTTGTTTCTCGGGGCAACAAACTATGAATCACCACTTTATGCCCCTGTTTACGTACATGGTGCTGGACTGCTGGTGCACCCACTGTTATAAGCCATGACAAGTTTAGCCAAATGTTTTTGCCTGTAATTGTTTGAGACTCTGACTGTTTCCTCTGTGCCTTTTTGTGCAAACAGGGATATCCAATTCACCTGGTTGCTGTTGTGACCTTTTGGTGCACTGCACAAAACTCTTCTTAAAAGAAGTGACTTTTGTGCTGTTTAACTGGAATGTCAGAATGGAACAGTTGGTTCATTTTGGTGGAACTGCACAAAGGGAGATCTGTGTTCCAATCCTCATCATCCATATTGGCGCCATAACCTTCCTTTAGGTAAGAATGATATTTAATGCATGTGTTCATCTCTATTTTCCGACTGCCATGAGAAAATAATGCTGTTTTTTACTAGTACACTTGTACTCCCTCACTGACAAAACCAATTCTGAATTAGAAGGCCAATCATGTACTTGGTTTCACCAACTGGTGAGGAGAAAGAGAAACAGAGCATGAAGAGGAAGAAGAAGAAGAATAAACAGTGCCAAGGCGATCTTGCTGAAGCCAGAGGCCTCAGTCGAGGCCATTCAAGGGCTCCGGCAACGACTACCTTACATGTGAGACGATCCTCCAGGGAGCCCTTCCACTTCTGCTGTCTCACTTAATTAATTAGGAGTACTTAAGTACCACTAATTTATTACTGCCTAATTTTCCTGTTGGAGTTAAACAAATCTTTAGTAGGACCCTATGCTGAATCATGTACGTGTGTATGTTTGTCTATGGAGGTGAATCATGTGGTGGAGCAGGGAGGGAATATTATTAGTGTCATGACATAATAGTGCTATTGTTTTGCATGTCAATTTATTGCCATTGGTTCAATGAGGCAATGTTTTGCGTATTGTCCATCATGAATTTGATGCTACTGGTTGAGTAATATGCTAATGTCTTCCTATCCTTTCTCACTAAGCTAATGAAGGTTTCACCTTGTTCCTACTTGTGCAAACAGGGATCATGTTGTGCCAATCATACATTAAATGGAACTACACAAGACAATACAATGAACTGTATCCCAGCCAGTGCTTTAACTCTGCTGGAAGTTCTTGATAATCTTTCGATATAATCTCAGCACTGGTAAACAAGAGTGATTTCAACCATACATTTGAAGTGCACAAAAATATATACTATTGTGTGATTCCAGTGAGTGCTTTATCATCTCTTATGGGACTACATGAATAAGCTTTTTTTCTCAGGTTGGTACGGGCCTAAGGCCTTCATCCATATTAGTTTGCTGTCATCTCTATTTGTATCGTGCTACTGTCATGAGAAACTCCTTTATCTTTGCACGTTAAAGTTTTGCAACCTATGATAAATGGCAATGCTTTGAGTGTTGAGTTGAGCTAATTGGCACTGATTAAATAAACTAATACCTCTCTTTAAGCAAGACTACTATGTTGCTAACTTTACCCATTAAGATAATGAGGGTGCTTCTATTTGTTAGTGTATGTTTCATAAACTAGTCCCACTATTACAGTAATCTCACTCTCTCAATATATGTGCCAACAGGGATGCTCGATTTTGGTGGAACTGCACAAAAACTTTGGGTGCTTCATTGCCTCGACAGCTTCCGTCCTTTCCTGTCAGTTGCTAAACTCCGCATGCTTTCTTCCTTTGCTGTCAGTCGCTTGGCTTATCTCGGCTTCCAGTCAAAGGAAATAGTAATTGATATGCTACCTCACACAGGTTGGTACTGGTCTTTATCCTGATTATTGTGCCTGTCATATGTATTGGTAATTTGGTATTGTGCTACTGTTTGCCGATTTCATAAAGGAGTAATTTGGAGCCTGAACTCGCAGGCAAATCATTACATCGGGTGATTTCAGTAGAACTGCACAAAATGATCAGATGGACAGGTACTTATGCTGCTGCTATGTACTCCAAAGTTCACTCAGACAAGCATCGATGTTGACAAGAAGTGCCTATATTCATTCGAGTATCAACCGGCGTCAACCAATTGTCAAACTCCAAGTGTTAGGAGAGTGAACGCCAAAAATATTGCTTGGTGCATAGCCCAGAAAAACGCAGTCCAGTCTTTGGTCCCAACTTGTGCCTTTTGGTTATCGGCACATATGGTAGCGAACTATATGGCATGGAGTCTAAAGATTCCAGACAAGTTGGTTGACGCGTATATTCATCTGGCACTTAATCAGTCTGCACGCCAAGGATGCTCCATTTCAGTTGAACTGCACAAAAAATTTGGGTGGTTCATTTTCTCAACCGCCTCCTTTCTCGTCTTCAATGTAGAATTTTGGCGAGATACAGGACCAAGATGACCCAGTAAACTGGTTGGATGAAAGTAGTGGCCAAGTTGCTCAAACCTCCCTGGGCACGAGGCCACTATTTGAGGATAAACCTACAAGCAAAGTTCAGATTGTCTGTGCTGCCTCTTATGTACTCGAAAGTTTACTCGTACAAGAACTAATTTTAGCAAGAAGTACCTCCGATTGAACACCATTTACCAGTCTGTACCCTAGGTAATTAAAGTTCGTCCATGGATCATATTGGCTGTTATCTCAATCATTTGGATGCATAAACATACTGAACATGCGTATATCTGAATCTTTTTGTAAATTATGTATGAATATTGTTGTGTGATCTATCAATCATTTGGATGCATAGATATGCTGAGCTTGTGTATATATGAATCTCTTGAGTTGTTGATTGTGAATGTTGGCTATGGATATGAACGTGTCCTGTGAACCCGAGTTTGATATGAATGTTTACCTTTTCTGTTGTATTTGTGTGTGAACTTGTTAGTATGCCTACTGTGGGGTATAAAACGCAGGTCTCCTATAAAAGTAATGCCGTGTCCAATTTATGTTTTCCCTTCTAACCACTGCGGCTGTGCTGCCGCGCACCCGAACCAGTGAAGTTTCCCACTCATCTCCATCTGCGAATCCACTGTGGCTTAATAAATAGTAACGTCTTCGGTTTTAGCCCAGTTTTCCGTAGATTAACCAGGCAATTCTCTTCTTCTTAATTAATCGACGAGGCAATTCTTTTGCCACCGTTTCGAAAAAAATTAGTAACGTCTAACTGAGCCAGTTAGTTAGATGCGTACACTTGGTGTAGCAGGATCTTTATTTAGTTTGATGCATACACTTGTTCTTTTTTGGTAGCCCTTTTGTAATGATGGCTGATGTTTGGTTTGGAAGAGAGAGCTGCGTCTTCACTCTTCTGGCCTGCTTACTGCTTTTGTTGCACCCCCAGCCCTGGTTGCTGCTGCTGCTGTTTCCAGTGTACAATCAGTAGTATATTTCGTCTATTGGTTGAATAAATGTGTTGTTAGAACGACAAACACAATGTTTTGGAAGTCGTTGCATGGTTCGATCCTTTAGTGCCCCGTACTGTACGTAGCGCATACTATTTATCATACGGAACACATTTTTTTTGAAACTTGGAACACATTATCCACTTGTTGACAACATGCAGCCCACTGATGAATCCGGCCCTGGTACATGCTCATGGTCCCCTAAACATAAATAAGTAAATAAATAAATAAAGCTAAATGCTCATGCACCAGTTCTTTGGGAAAATAGGTAGCCCAGTATTTCTTTTTGAAGAATACCCAAGCTAGGCCTATTTGTTTTCTCCGAATTACTGGGCTGCAAATCTTTCAAGACGAGGAGGGATGCATTCCATCCTGGCTTAAGAGTATGGTCAATGTCTGTTAAAAGTAATATCAAAAGGGGTTGAAAATTCCAAAAAAATTATAGCAAATGGATATAAGTTTCTTTTTTTGTTTTTGTTCTTCACTAATATCTTATACATATTTCATTGGATTTAACATGACATAGTACCAATTTCTTTTTAAATTTGTTTTAGTATGGCTATTAATTTTTGGATTAAGAATATTTCGTTCCCCAGCAAAAATTTGCGAATTTTCAAAATTTCCCACATATTTAGTTAATTTTTTGACCCTGGTACTGACCAGAAAATGGCCAGCAATTCTAAAAATGGAAAACGGGCTGCAATAAATTCCATATGAATTAGAAAATGAGTAAAAATTATAAAAATAATAGCAAATGGGCTGTACACGTCACAGATTTCGAGGATGACTTGTTTACACAAGGCTTTGTTAGTGAACACACGATTCTAGCAGCAGTTAGTGTTGGGTGTCCATTCAACGGCCGACATGCTTCTTCAATCTTTGATCTTCCTGCTCCAGCCGCCTAAACTAGCGCCTGCGGGACTACCTGCTCCCTCCTCTTGTGGCCCGCTGTGATGCCGCGCAGGCTTCCCCGGCCCACCCTACTCCCTCCGCTGGCCTGGCCGCACACAATCAACTGCCTCCTTATTACGCGAAAAAAATGATTCCTCCCACTGACATCTGGGGCGCACCGGTTGGGAGGATGACCTGTGGGCCTACTAAGTTGACGCGTACGCAGGGCTTGTCAACTTAGTCAACAAACAATTTTAGTAGCAGTAACCGTTGGATTTGAATCGAACGGTCCTGCTGCTTCTTCAATCGCTGCTCCTCTTGCACCAGCCGCCCAAACCAGCGCCGGGGAGACCGGCCGACTGTGCTGCCGATGAGGCCTCATCGCCCCCTACTACTTCCACCGCTAGCCAGGCCCTGCAGCGACGACACCCTCACACTGCAGCCGAACCAGTGAACCCTCATACTCCTCTCCGCGTGGGCATCCACTGCCGCGTCTTCCCCGGCTCCGCGGCATCCCCTTCCTAGGCCTCGCCGTCGTCCACCGCCTTGGTGCTCTCGGCGCGGCGTGGTCAACGACATTCCATCGGAAGAGTACTGTACGTGGAGAGGCTGACAGCTGGGTCCACGGCCACAGCCCAGTTTTTTTGTGATTTGCCAAGTAAGTCGCTTTGTCAGGCCTGTTGGGCTGCAAATATTTCAAGATGAGGAGAGCTTTCATTCGGCTGGCCGAGAAAATGGCCCATCAGTAATGAGAAATGGGCTGTACATTTTTAAAACACATCAAACCGGCAATTAGTTTCAAATATCTTTTCTTCATTTCGAGATTTGAAATTACATTAATTTTTATGCATGAAGAATTTGTTGGATTTTATATTGATATACATTTATTTTTTAAATCAGTTTGAATGTGAGTCGAAATTTCGGGATTAAAAACAGTTCGGACCGCACCGAAATATGCAAAATTTCGTATCTCTCCCTAATAATAAAGCACGGTTTGAGTCTCCGGGTTCACCGTCACGGAGATTTTACACAAAGGTCCTTGTGATTTTTAGGAATTAAACCCACAGTCCATAATTAATCTGCTACGGAAAAGAAAAAACGGTTCGCTGGAAAACAAAACGCCCGTACGCATCTGCCTCCTCGACCCCTCACCTGTGCCCAGCCGAGCCACGCCGCCGCCACTGCCTCCACACCTCCGCCAGCTCGCCCCGTGGCCGCCGCACCTCCACCAGCTCGCCGCCATGGCCGCCGCACCTCCACAAGCTCGCCGCCATGGCCGCAGCTCCGCCATCTCGCCTCCTCCTCCCCCACTCCATGTCCGCCTCCTTCTCCCCTCCCCGTCTTCTTCCTTATCCTGCCCCGCAAGGCCGCAAGGGTCTCAATGCCAGTGGTGGTGGAGCTGTCGTGCGGCTGAACTCCCCCCCCCCAAACCCCACCCCACGGAGAGAGACGGTGGTGCAAAAGCACCGGTGCTGATCCAGTAATCCCCAAGCCCCCAACCTTGCTTTTACCAGATCGGTTCCTCCCTCCACTGCTCCTCCCAGTCTGATCCAAGACGACTGCCCATCGCTGGCTTCCCACGCGCGAGGTCCTGGCGGCGGAATCGTGCACCAAGTCGGAAGCGCACGTAGGAGGCGGGCATATCCGCCAGTGTTGGGTCAGTAACATGGCAGTACGTCTCTTCTCCTCCCCTCTCAGTTACAGTGGCCTGCGTAGATCAATCTGAGAAGCTGCTGTTATTGTTCTCAAGCAACAATGCATAGGGGAACTGTTTGCTCCTCCTTTATGTGTTAAAACTTGGACCTCTTCATCAACGAATTCAACGAGGATGAGATTGAGCTGCGTTTGCGCTATTTTGTCCACCACAGCAAGTTAGGAATGCTTTAAATTTTTTCATCCTATATTGAACCATTCACTCTGCATTCTCATCCTTATTTCTTGATGTTGGGAAAGGCATTGTAGATATTAGATGAGTTGCTAACTTCAGAAGGCTTCAATTCTAACTAGAAGAAACTTTTCTCAGGAATATTCTATTAGTTTAGTGGTCAATCAACTGGTGATACAATAAAAAGCTAGAAAGGGATGCAACTACTTTGGGATATATACACTGGAAATATATGAACACTGTTGGCCCAAAATTACAGGGGGGCACTAAATTGTTGGCCATTTGGCCTCATGATTTTTTAATAATAACCGTTCTACCATGAAATATTTCTTCAGCTAGCATTCCAACAGTACTGTGTGTTGTAGTCATATATATCTGAATCATTTGATAATAAGAGTTTCCTCCTATACCATGCATTTGGTGTCGCACTCCAGAGTGAAAATGTTCCATGGTGCACTTATCACTTTACATGTTCTTTATTGACATTTTTACATTATATTGAATTATAAGTTTAGTGCTTACTCTTTTGTTACTTGCAGGCAACATGAGCGTGCGTGTCTGGGAGTTTGTAAGACAGCGTTGACCCTCTTATATATATTTCTGCTCGCTGCCAGAAACCAAATAAATAGTCCTTCTATGTTGCTGCTCACTAATCGATGCTAAATAAATGACTTGTTCTCGAGTATTAGTTTCACTTTTTGATTCATATGCAATTTGAGGATATGGATGACACACTGGTTTGCTTCTTTCACTACTAAAATTCTGTCCACCATTAACTTACGGGCAAAGCTCCAGAGCCATGCCAACATGCCTGTGTAAATGCTTTTTATGGCCTTCTGCAGCTTGATACAAGCCTCTGACAATAGTTAGAGGCTTAGCGTGTCTATAATACTTCTGCTCCCAGGATGTGCCAGTTCACCAACAGGACAGAGACCATGCAACTTGGAATGACAATTTTAATTTTTTGTGTTCTTGATAACATACACAACCATGGCATTTTCTTCTGGAATATTGTTGTTTTCACAATAATAAGTTTGATAATGTTCATAAGCATGGCATTCTTACTATGATGCAACAATGCACAGCTAGCTAGGTGTAGCTAATACAATAAGGTTGCTTTTCACTTCAGAATTCAGAGGAACTGAACGTTTATTTTACAGTTCAAACCAATTACTGGTCTGTTGCAAAATGATATTGTCTCGTGGTACGGTTATCAAAATATAATCTTCACCATGGTCAAAGGTAAAATTCTTTGAGGGTATTAATTTGTTTCATCCACCAAGTCAAACAACTGGTGGCATATGACGATGAGATGGGCTTCTTCAGGTCTTTATTTGGCAGTTCTCTTCTTGAATCCCCTCTCTGTTGTCATGAAATTTCAGCAACACAAATTTGTGATCTTGCCAGGTAATCATGTTGATTGAGAAAGAAATGGTACCCAGTACTATGTATTGTACTAATATTGAAAAAAATGTATGTTCGTATCTCTTTCAGGTCCATGCTAGCTATTTCTTTGAACGGCATTCCGACAATATGTACAAAAGGATGATGCCCATACGGACTAAATATCTCTTTTGTAGGTTAAAAAATTGGTCTTGTGTGGGTTAGAAACCAAAGCTTGCTTGCGTACACTCTTGTGAATACTACTGTATCTCTCTCATCTCTTCTGTTGAGTGAGCGTTTGCGATGGGACATGCAAGAACAAGAGCACAAGAAGTGTACAAATGAGCTAATGTAGAGCGGCTGACGATCAGATGATTTCGTGTCCGTGCTAGCTATTCAGGACACATGATTACACTACATTACAAGTTTAAAAATGTGAAAAGTTGAAGTTGGTACTAAAGCGGATTGATCTTTTTGACCTGCAAACAAATTTTAGTCATAATATGTGCCAATCAAGTAGAAACACAAACTAGGACGTACAAGATTTGTTTCTCCCGTTGCAACACACGGGCCGTTCATCAAAATTTTGTATAATTTTTTAACCGTGGCCATAATATGGGCTGTAATGCTAACAAAAAGAATATGGGCTCCAAAAAACCTTAATAATTAGAAAATGGGCTGTAAATTATTAGAAATAATGGCAGATGGGTTGTATGCTGTTTTCCACAGATTTGAGGCTTTCCTAAAAAAGGTTGACGCACAAGCAGTGACTGTTGGATGGCCATCCAACGGCCGTCGTGCTTCTTCAATCTCTGCTATTCCTACTCCAGTCGCTCAAACAGGCACAGGCGGGACTACCTGCTCCCTCCTCCCCGCGGCCGGCTCTGCTGCCGCGCAGGCCTCACCGGCCCACCATACTCCCATCGCCTGGCCTAGCCATCCCTCTACTCACCCACACCTGCTGTTATTATCCGGCGACGGCAGACGAACCAGTAAACCCTCGTACAGTCGTACTCCCCTCCGCGTGGTAAACAAACTACCGAGTCTTCCCTGCCTCCGTGTCGTTCCCTTCCTAGGCCTCGCCGTCGTCCACCGTCCTGGTGCTCTCGGCGCGGCCTGGTCAACGTGGTCAACGACCGACATGCATCTGAAGTGGACTTTACGTGGATAGGCCGACAGCTGGGTCCACGGCCGCACGCAAGGAAATGCCTCCTTATTACGCGCAAAATAATGATTCCTCCACCTGACATCAGGGGCCCACCGAAAGGGCCTCTGTATTTCATGAAAAAACATTACCGTCGGTGACAGCTCGGACCCACCAGCTATATCTTCGCACGCAAGGAAGTGCCTCCTTATTACGCTCAAAAAAATGAATACCCCCTGCTAGCTAGGACCCACCTTGGTGGGAGGCTGACTTGTGGGCCTACTAAGTTGACCGGGACGGAGGGCTTTGTCAACTTAGTCAATATGCACGATTCTAGCTCAAGTGACCGTACGATGTCCATCCAACGGCCGTAGTGCCTCTTCAACCTCTGGTCTTCTTGCTCCAGCCACCCAAACCAGCGCCGGTCGTGCCTCGTGCTCCTGCCTCCCGTGGCCAGCTGCGATGCGGCGGAGGCCTCACAGCCCCCTACTACTCCCACCGCTGGCCAGGCTATCCCTCTACACACCCACACCCCCTGTTATTCTGCGGCCACGGCAGCCTCACACCGCAGCGAACCAGTGAACCCTCGTACTCCTCTACGCGTGGGCATCCACTACCGCGTCTTCCCCGACTCCGTGTCGTCCCCTTCCTAGGCCTCGCCGTCGTCCACCGCCCTGGTGCTCTCGGCGCGGCGTGGTCAACGTGGTCAAGGAACGGCTTCCATCGGACGTGGACATTACGTGGAGAGGCTGACAGCTGAGTCCACGGCCGCAGCAAGGAAGTTCCTCCTTATTATGTGCAGAATAATTATTCCTCCACCTGACAGCGGGACCCACTGGACGGGCCACCGTATTTTGCCCCCCTGACTGCTGGGAACCACCAGCTACATCTTTGCACGCAAGGAAGTGCCTGACAGTCGGGACCCACCTGGTCGAAGCGTACGTAGCGTTGTCATTCTGGTCGCGAACGTGTACGTACATATATACTGGTCGATGTAGAGGCGCGCACGTGTCGTAGTAGAAGCGGCCAGGGTGCAAGAAAGAAAATACGGCCACGTATGTGTACATACGGGCAGGGTCTCGAACGCCTATTCGTGCATACGTACGGCCAGGGCTCGTGTACATGGCTGGGTCGGAACGGAGAAACAGCATCGTCGTCGTGTTCATGGGGAGGCAACGGAATGCGTCGTGTTCATGGGGAGGCAAGGGAATGCGTCATGTTCATGGGGAGGCAACGGAATGCGTCGCAGTCATTGGGAGGGCTTGGACGGAACAGGCGATGGAAACGAGGCCTGGCGTACCGCACAACAGAGGAAACGGCCTTGTGTTCGACCGGCCACGTTCGAAACGGGATCCTGTTCATCGGGAGGGGTCTGGTGTACCGCAAAACGGAGGAAACGGACCTTCTACGGTCGAAACGGGGGTCCTGTTGATCAGGAGGGGTGTGGCGTACCGCAAAACGGACGAAACAGACATGTGTTGGAGCGCTACGGTCGAAACGGGGGTCCTGTTCATCGGGAGGGGTGTGGCGTACCGCAAAACGGGAATCCACGGGATACTATTCATCTCCACCATCGACCCCCTCCAGCCTCCACGAGCTACTGTTCATCCACCGTCGACATCCTCCAGCCACCACCTGCGACTGTTCATCCACGGGCTCCTGTTCATCCAGCCTCCACCGTGCGCTACTCCATCGGCTACTGTTCAACCAGCCCTCTCCACGGGCTCCTGTTCAACCACCCCTCCACGGGCTACTGTTCATCCTGC
This sequence comes from Triticum aestivum, assembly GCF_018294505.1. Lineage (NCBI taxonomy): Eukaryota > Viridiplantae > Streptophyta > Magnoliopsida > Poales > Poaceae > Triticum > Triticum aestivum. Next base: position 584,629,746 of record NC_057806.1, on the reverse strand, counting down.
CCTCCACCGTCTACTGTTCATCCTGCCCTCCACGGGGTGGTCCTGTTCATCCAGCCCCAACCGGCTCGATCGATCGGGGTCCTGTTCATCCAGAGGCAACACCACTGGGTCCTGTTCATCCACCCCCACCGGGAACTGTTCATCACCCCCCCCCCGCAACGCTCATTGTTCATCCATAGGCAGCATCGATCGGCTTCAGTTAGCAGCAGTAGCGAAGGAATCGCTCGATCGGGTTCAGTTAACAGCCATCGATCGATCGCTCGGGTTCAGTAACGCGTAGCCTGCAATGCAATCGCTCGGGTTCAGTTAGAGCCAACGCCTCGCACACACATGCGTATGTGTACGAGAGAAACGCGCATCGCTCAGCCCCCGACCTCCCACCGTAACCGGGAACTCCGCGAAATTTTCCTCCCCCTCGCTTCTACCATGGTTTTTTCCATCATGGACGGCCCAAAGAATGTCATGCAACTGCGTCTCCGGCCCGCCCAGGACGAAAAGTCCATTTTCTGTCATCATTTTTTGTCATAGAAGTAGGAGCCCACCACATCTATGATGATACCGGGTTTTGTCACAATTATCGTCATAGAAGTGTCATATGTATGACAGAAAAAAAAATTGTTCGGCCCAAAATGTCACGATGTGTCTTTTTTTGTAGTGAGGTAGCGTGCCGACGGCGATCACATCGACCTTGGAACCATTCTGATGTGCATCGTCACCTCGTCCTTCGTCAGTCTCCGTTTATTCCATTGTTCCTGTTTTGAGTTACAAATATGAGCAACTGCACTGGTATCAAATACCCAGGAGCTACTACGAGTGCTGGTTAGGTACACATCAATAACATGTATATCACATATACCTTTGGCATTGCCGGCCTTCTTATCCGCTAAGTACTTGCGGCAGTTCCACTTCCAGTGTCCGTTTCCCTTGCAATAAAAGCACCCAGTCTCAGGCTTGGGTCCATTCTTTGGCTTCTTCCCGGCAGCTTGTTTACCGGGCGCGGCAACTCCCTTGTCGTCCTTCTTGAAGTTCTTTTTACCCTTGCCTTTCTTGAACTTCGTGGTTTTATTCACCATCAACACTTGATGTTCCTTTTTGATTTTCACCTCCGCTGATTTCAGCATTAAATATACCTCAGGAATGGTCTTTTCCATCCCCTGCATATTGAAGTTCATCACAAAGCTCTTGTAGCTAGGTGGTAGCGACTGAAGGACTCTGTCAACGACCGCATCATCTGGGAGATTAACTCCCAGCTGAGACAAGCGGTTGTCCAACCCACACATTTTGAGTATGTGCTCGCTAACGGAACTATTCTCCTCCATCTTACAACTGTAGAACTTGTCGGAGACTTCATATCTCTCGACCCGGGCATGAGCTTGGAAAACCATTTTCAGCTCTTGGAACATCTCATATGCTCCGTGTTGCTCAAAACGCTTTTGGAGCCCCGGTTCTAAGCTGTAAAGCATGCCACACTGAACCAGGGAGTAATCATCACTACGCGTCTGCCAAGCGTTCATAAGGTCTTGTTCTGCTGGGAAAACAGGTGCTTCACCTAGCGGTGCATCAAGGACATATGCTTTCCTGGCAGCTATGAGGATAATCCTCAGGTTACAGACCCAGTCCGTGTAGTTGTTGCCATCGTCTTCCAGCTTGGTTTTCTCTAGGAACGCGTTGAAGTTGAGGGCAACATTAGCGTGGGCCATTTGATCTACAAGACATATTGCAAAGAATTTTAGACTATGTTCATGATAATTAAGTTCATCTAATCAAATTATTTAATGAACTCCCACTCAGATAGACATCCCTCTTGTCATCTAAGTGATACATGATCCGATTCAACTAGGTTGTGTCCGATCATCACGTGAGACGGACTAGTCATCATCGGTGAGCATCTTCATGTTGATCATATCTTCTATACGAATCATGTTCGACCTTTCGGTCTTCCGTGTTCTGAGGCCATGTCTGTACATGGTAGGCTCATCAAGTCAACCTAAGTGTATTGCGTGTGTAAACCTGTCTTACATCCGTTGGATGCGAACGTTAGAACCTATCACACCCGATCATTACGTGGTGCTTCGGAACAACGGACCTTAGCAACGGTGCATAGTTAGGGGGGAACACTTTCTTGAAATTATTGCGAGGGATCATCTTATTTATGCTACCGTCGTTCTAAGCAAATAAGATGTAAAACATGATAAACATCACATGCAATCAAATAGTGACATGATATGGCCAATATCATTTTGCTCCTTTTGATCTCCATCTTCGGGGCACCATGATCATCATTGTCACCGGCATGACACCATGACCTCCATCATCATGATCTCCATCACCGTGTCTTCATGAAGTTGTCTCGCCAACTATTACTTCTACTACTATGGCTAACGGTTAGCAATAAAGTAAAGTAATTACATGACGTTTATGTTGACACGCAGGTCATAAATAAATTAAGACAACTCCAATGGCTCTTGCCGGTTGTCATACTCATCAACATGCAAGTCGTGATTCCTATTACAAGAACATGATCAATCTCATACATCACATATATCATTAATCACACCCTTTTGGCCATATCACATCACACAACATATGCTGCAAAAACAAGTTAGACGTTCTCTAATTGTTGTTGCAAGTTTTTACATGGCTGTTATAGGTTTCTAGCAAGAACGTTCCTTACCTACGCCAAAACCACAACGTGATATGCCAATTTCTATTTACCCTTCATAATGACCCTTTTCATCAAATCCGATCCGACTAAAGTGGGAGAGACAGACACCTGCTAGCCACCTTATGCAACTAGTGCATGTTAGTCGGTGGAACCAATCTCACGTAAGCGTACGTGTAAGGTCATTCCGGGCCGCTTCATCCCACGATGCCGTCGAATCAAGATAAGATTAGTAACGACAAGTAAATTGAAAAAATCGACGCCCACAACAACTTGTGTTCTACTCGTGCATAGAAACTACGCATAGACCTAGCTCATGATGCCACTGTTGGGGATCGTTGCAGAAATTAAAAAATTTCTACGCATCACCAAGATCAATCTATGGAGTAACTAGCAACTAGAGGGGAGTGCATCTTCATACCCTTGAAGATCGTGAGTGGGAAGCATTGCAAGAACGCGGTTGGAGGAGTCGTACACGTAGCATTCAGATCGCGGCCGAATTCGATCTAAGCACTGAACAACGGTGCCTCCGCGTTCAACACACGTGCATCCCGGTGGCGTCTCCTGCACCTTGATCCAGCGAGGAGGAGGGAGAGGTGAGGAAGAAGGGTCCAACAGCATCACGACGGCATGGTGGTGATGGAGTGGCAGTTCTCCGACGGGGTTTCGCCAAGCTCACGCGGAGGAGGAGCGGTGTTGGGGAGGGGAGGGGCTGCGCCTTGGATGTAGTGCTGCAGCCCTCCCCTCGCCCCTCTATTTATAGGGAGAAGGGGGAAGGGGGCCGACCCCTCTAGATGAGATCTAGAGGTGGGGCCGCGGCCAAGGGGGAGGGTGCTTGCCCCCCAAGGAAGGGGGCGCCCCCCTTTAGGGTTCCCCCCAAACCCTAGGCGCATGGGCCCTAGGGGGAATGGCGCCCAGCCCACTAGGGTCTAGTTCCCTTCCACCTACATCCCATAAGGCCCTCCAAGGCAGGTGGACCCTCCCGCTGGACCCTCGGAACCCCTCCAGTGGTCCCGGTACAATACCGGTATACCCCCGAATATTTCCGGTGACCGTATGATGACTTCCCATATAAAATCTTCACCTCCGGACTATTTCAGAACTCCTCGTGATGTCCGGGATCTCATCCGGGACCGAAGAACATTCGGTAATCACATACAAATCTTCCTAATAACCCTAGCGTCATCGAACCTTAAGTGTGTAGAACCTACGGGTTCGGGAACCATGCAGACATGACCGAGACAAATCTCCGGCCAATAACCAACAGCGGGATCGGGATACCCATGTTGGCTCCCACATGTTCCATGATGATCTCATAGGATGAACCACGATGTCGAGGATTCAAGCAATCCCGTATACAATTCCTTTTGTCAATCGGTATGTTACTTGCCCGAAATTCGATCGTTAGTATCCCAATACCTCGTTCAATCTCGTTACCGGAAAGTCACTTTACTCGGTGCATAACACATCATCCCGTGACCAACCCTTAGTAACATTGATCTCATTACGATAATGTCTTACCGAGTGGGCCCAGAGATACCTCTCCGTCATATGGAGTTACAAATCCCAGTCTCGATTCGTGCCAACCCAACAGACACTTTCAGAGATACCCGTAGTGCACCTTTATAGTCACCTAGTTACGTTGTGACATTTGGCACACCCAAAGTATTCCTACAGTATCCGGGAGTTGCACAATTTCATGGTGTAAGGAAAAGATACTTGACATTAGAAAAGCTTTAGCACACGAACTACACGATCTTGCGCTATGCTTAGGATTGGGTCTTGTCCATCACATCATTCTCCTAATGATGTGATCCCGTTATCAATGACATCCAATGTCCATGGTCAGGAAACCGTAACCATCTATTGATTAACGAGCAAGTCAACTAGAGGCTCACTAGGGACATGTTGTGGTCTATGTATTCACACATGTATTACGATTTCCGGATAATACAATTATAGAATGAACAATAGAAAATTATCATGAACAAGGAAATATAATAATAACCATTTTATTATTGCCTCTAGGGCATATTTCCAACACTTAAAAGTACCAACCGCGGCGGAATCTAAAAGATTATGAGAGACAAAATTCAATCCTGCATAAGAACTTTGTATGGTCATCCAAAGATTTAACCCATGAGTTGGGCAATTCCTTAGCATCATTTTCATCCTTTCCTAAGATTGTGCAACATGCTCATGTTCAAGTTGCTTGAAATTCATGATCTGGGTTCTAAGGAAAATAATTTTTGCGGGAGGAAAATACTTAGTGATAAAAGGATCTTTGGACTTATTCCAAGAATCGATACTATTGCGAGGCAACGAAGAGAACCAATTTTTTGCAGAATCACGCAAAGAAAATGAAAATAATTTCATTTTGACCACATCATTGTCCACATCTTTTTTCTTTTGCATATCACATAGTTCCACGAAGGAATTAAGATGGGACGTGGCATCCTCATTAGGAGTACCGGAAAATTGGTCTTTCATAACAAGATTCAACAAAGCAGTATTAATATCACAAGTCTCCGCACTAGTGGCGGGAGGAGCAAGAGGAGTGTCAATAAAATCAATGTTGTTGATATTTGAGAAATCACATAACTTGGTGTTCTCTTGAGTCATGGTGACCACACAACAAGATTGCACTCAAAATAGATTCGGCAAGAAAACGGCGAAAGGAAAAGAGGAGCGAATAAAATGGCAAATTTTTGTGAAGTGGGGGAGAGGAAAACGAGAGGCAAATGGTAAATAATGTAAATTGCGAGGAGATGAGATTTGTGATTGGGAACCTGGTTGTGATGAAGATCATCCCTGGCAACGGCGCCAGAAATTCCTTTTGATGTCGCTTGAAGCTACGTTAGTTCCTTTTTTCCAAAGAGGAAGGGATGATGCAGCACAGCGATGGTAGGTATTTCCCTCGGATATGAAACCAAGGTTATCAAACCAGTAGGAGAACCACGCAACACAACGTAAACAGCCCTTGCACACAAATAACAAAAACTCGCAACCCAACGTGTTAAAGGGGTTGTCAATCCCTTCCGGGTAACGGCGCCAGAAACGGTTCGTAGACGGGAGATAAATTTGTAGTAGACTGATAGATCGAATGCCAAATAAAATAAAGTGCAGCAAAGTATTTTTGGGTTTTTGGTTTAGTAAATCTAAAAATAAATGCAAGAGAAAAATAGATCGCAAAGGCAAATATATGAGAAAGAAGACCCGGGGGCCGTAGGTTTCACTAGTGGCTTCTCTCGAGAAAAATAGCAAATGGTGGGTAAACAAATTACTGTTTGGCAATTGATAGAACCTCAAATAATTATGATGATATCCAGGAAATGATCATTACATAGGCATCACGTCCAAGATTAGTAGACCAACTCCTGCCTGCATCTACTACTATTACTCCACACATCGACCGCTATCCAACAAGCATCTAGTGTATTAAGTTCATGGAAAAATGGAGTAATGCAATAAGAATGATGACATGATGTAGATGAGATCCATTTATCTATGGCGGTAGATATAGATCCCATCTTTTTATCCTTGGTAGCAATGATACATACGTGTCAGTTCCCTTTCTGTCACTGGGATCAAGCACCGTAAGATCGAACCCACTACCGGGCACCTCTTCCCATTGCAAGATAAATAGATCAAGTTGGCCAAACAAAACCCAAATATCAGAGAAGAAATACGAGGCTATAAGAGATCATGCATAAAAGAGATCAAAGAAACTCAAATACTTTCATGGATATAAAAAGATAGATCTGATCATAAACTCAAAGTTCATCGATCCCAACAAACACACCGCAAAAGAGTTATATCATATGGATCTCCAAGAGACCATTGTATTGAGAATCAAGAGAGAGAGAGAGAGATGAAGCCATCTAGCTACTAACTATGGACCCGAAGGTCTACAAAGAACTACTCACGCGTCATCGGAAAGGCACCAATGGAGGTGGTGAAGCCCTCCGTGATGGCATCTAGATTGGATCTGGTGGTTCTGGACTCTTCGGCGGTTGAATCAATATTTCCTCGACACCCCTGGGATCTGGGATTTTTCGGGTATTTATAGAGCAAAGAGGTGGTCCGGGGGCACCCGAGGTGGGCACAACCCACCAGGGCGCGCTTGGGCCTCCTGGCGCGCCCTGGTGGGTTGTCCCCTCCTCGGGACTCCCCCCGGGTGCAACCAGGACCCAGCATCTTCCTTCTGGTCCATAAAAAATCTCCGTAAAGTTTCGTGGCATTTGGACTCCGTTTGATATTGATTTTCTGTGATTTAAAAAACATGGAAAAAAACAGCAACTCGCACTTGGCACTATGTCAATAGGTTAGTACCAAAAAATGATATAAAATGACTATAAAATGATTATAAAACATCCAAGATTGATAATAAAATAGCATGGAACAATAAAAAATTATAGATACATTGGAGACGTATCACGGTGAAGCATGGAAGCGCTTCGATGCATTACATGATGACAAAGCGGCAGATCCAAGGCATCCTCGAGTCGCCATCACCACGGATGGGTTCATTGCGTTTGGTCTGATGGCAGCCCAATACAGTTGTTGGCCTGTATTTGTCTTTCCACTCAATCTCCCCCCGGAAAGATTATGTAAAGAAAGAACATTTTCCTTACGTTGATAATTCCAGGGCCCAACTATCTGGGGAAGAATATGAATGTGTACATGCAGCCGCTAAAGGACAAATTGCAAGAAGCCTGGGGTAATGGGTTTAACACATACGACTCCTTTAGCAAACAAAACTTCATAATGCGTGTCTGGTACATGTACTCGACGCATGACTTGCCGGCGTATGTGCTATTCGTTGGTTGGTGTGTGCATGGAAGGTTCTTGTGCCCCACATGCAAGGGAGCTCTTGAGTTTCGTTGGCTTCAAGCCGGTCACAAGTTTTCTTGCTTCGACATGCATAGATAGTTCCTGGATCCTTGCCCTAAGTTCAGGAAAGACAAGAAGAACTTCGTCAAAGGTAGAGTTGTCAAAAACTCTGCACCACCTGCGTTGACAGGCCAAGAGACCCTGGATCAGCTAAATGCTCTCGAGCCAGATCTAGAGCGTCCAGGGTATTTCAAGGGGTATAATTCGAAACACGCCTGGATTCACAAGACATGCTTGTGGGATCTGCCTTCACTAGTAGAAAAATGGCCTAATGTATTAATCCCGGTTTGTAATTAAACCGGTTCCAACGGCTAGGCGGGCGGCGCTCATTAGTACCGATTCATGGCGAACCTTTAGTACCGGTTCATGCCACGAACCGATACTAAAGAGGTTGTGGCAGGTTGTTGTCAGGATGGGGCCCCACCAGCACCTTTAGTACCGGTTCATGCCACAAACCGATACTAGAGTTTTTTATTTGGTTCTTTTTGCAGCGGTTTTTTAGTCCCACCTCGCTCCGCTAACAGGGTTTTTACCACCTTAAATATGTTACTTCTCAAACTATCACAACCACTTGGTCTTCATTGAACTCTGTGTGTAGAATTTGTGGCCGCAATATGAGTCTTCTCTGGTTTCTAAACCGGTGAGGACTCATATTGACAATTCATATTGTACACAAAAAGATAAATGATGATCAATGTATTTTTGATGTATATTTTTACATGCTTACACATAGCAGTAGTGTGTTTTGGCTGGAAGGCGCTACTGATCAATGTATTTTTGATGTATATTTTTACATGTTTACACAATCTCTTTCAAAGTATTAGGGTTTCGGACGAAAACTCATCTATTACAAAGGCATTTCATTTTTTAAACTTATTACAACTCCAGACTTTTTGTGTGTTCATTATACACCATTCAAAGCTACATCATCAACTTTCAACCCTTTCTGCCTTCATTTTCTATTGTTCATGCATTTATTGGTTTGTTTTGAGCTAAATGACCCTGAAATTGAAAAGCACTACAAATGAACTCTGAAAAGGTTGAAACTTGACATGGTATCATCATTTCACCCACATAACATGTGCAAAAAAGTAGAGAGGGTTACGGCAAAAACTGGATGCACTTCGTGTACAAACTGGACAATCTCCTTCGAAGTATCACAGTTTCGGACGAAAACTCATCTGTTACAAAGGCACTTCATTTTTTAAGTTATTACAACTCCAGACTTTTTGTGTGTTCAGTATGCACCATTCAAAGCCACGTCATCAACTTTTAACCATTTGTGACATCATTTGCTATTTTTCATGCATTTACTGATTTTTTTGAACTAAATGACCCTAAAATTGAAAAGCACTACAAATAAACTCTAAAAAGGTTGAAACTTGGCATGGTATCATCATTTCACCCACATAGAATGTGTAAAAAGTAGAGAGGGTTACGGCAAAAACTGGATGCACTTCCTGTACAAACTGGACAGTCTCTTTCGAAGTATCAGGGTTTCGGACGAAAACTCATCTGTTACAAAGGACTTCATTTTTTAAAACTTATTACAACTCCAGAATTTTTTTGCATTCAGTATGCACCATTCAAAGCCACGTCATCAACATTCAACCGTTTCTGACATCATTTGCTACTTTTCATGCATTTACTAATTTCTTTTGAGCTAAATGGCCTTGAAATTGAAAAGCACTACATATTATCAATTTGAATATAATGATAAACACACTAATATTAAACATAAGAAAAAAGAATCAGTGAAAAATCTATTTTTAAATTGAAGTTATTCACAAACTAGTGATTCACACAAATTTCAAATAATTCAAATTTAAACTATTCAAATTTGAAAACTACTCGCACTAACAGAAAGTTTGCAATTTTTTGTACCTAAAGCAAAAATATTCACAAAGAAACTCTAAATACAACAAAAAACAACTCAGAAATAAATAAAAGAAAATAAATAAAGCAGAAAAGAAAAAAAAACTACATAAAAACAACTTTGTGCACTGCCCAGTGGGCGTGCTTGGCCTTGGGCCAGGATGCAGGCCCATACGGCCCAGCGGGCCCAATGGGTAGCGCGACAAAGTTAGGCCTAGAAGCCTGCTATAGAGAGGAGCTCGAGAGAGCTACCGCACTGGAGCTTATAAACCAGTGCGGACGCCCCTCGGCTAGCAACGTGGGACTAAACTTGCCGCACCGCACCTGCGCCAGCGCACCCCTTTAGTATCGGGTCGTGGCTCCAACTAGTACTAAAGGGGAAGGGGGTCTTTAGTACCGGTTGTAGCCACGACCTGGTACTAAAGGGGGTCTCTTCCCGCCGTTTGGCCTGACCAAATTTGACATTTAGTACCGGTTGGTGGCTTCAACCGGTACTAAAGGCCCCTCCTATATAAGCAGCACTTAGGAAAAAATTCTGTTAGTTTCTTCTTCATCTGCTTTGTCGTCGCGCCCGTCCCCTTCGCCGCCGCGCCCGTCCCCGCCCCCGTCTTCGCGCCCGTCCCCGTCGCCGCCCCCGTCGAGCGCGCTCATCACCGTCGACGTCCCCGTCACCGCCCCCGTCGCACGCGCCCATCCCTGCCCATGTAGTCGAACGCGCGCGCCACCCCTCGCTCGTCCCCGTACGTCGCTGCCCCGGCCCATCCCCGTCGCCGCCCCCCGTCGCCTCGCATTGCCGGTCGTCGCCCCGCTGTAAGACTGCCCCCTGCCGTGCCATGGCGGCCCTCACACACAGTACACACAGAGAGACATATTTTTCTTAATTATTTTTTATTTTCTGTTTTTTTAGTTTTTTATACTTTTAGTTTATATAAATGTTAGATTAATGTCAATTGTTAGATGATTATATATATAGAAATGTTAGATATTGATGTCAAATGTTAGATGAATTAGATAGAAATGTTAGATATTAATGTCAAATGTTAGATGAATTAGCTAGATATTTATGTTAGATGAGTTAGTTTTTTTTATACTTTTAGTTATAGATGAATTAGATATATTAATGTTAGATGAAGTAGATATATTAAATTTAGGTATATGAGATTTGATGATCTAATTAAAATTTTACTATAGAACTAGTTTATTTTCAGTAAGAAAATTAATAGAACTGGTTTATTGTTAGTAAGTGCTTAGTTGAATTAATAGAACTAGTTGAATTAATAGAACTACTTGAATTAATAGGACTAGTTGAATTAATAGAACTAGTAAGTTTTTATCAATTAATGTTTCAACTTTGAACATAGGAAATGTCTACCGACGAAAAGGATTTCGGTATGTGCGAATACTGCGAAGATGAGCGCGGCCTATGCGACAGAAATTTCCTAGTTTATGGTAGACGCTTCAGCATCAAGCTGGATGAGACCTTCAAAGTGGATATAGTAAGTCACAACGACAAGTCTTTTTTCGTAATTAAGCGTGACTTATGCTTCATTTGCTTCAACTTATAATTTAGTATTCTACTAGCGTATCCTCTGCCATGCAAGAATTTTTGTCTTGGATAAGATTGGTTTCAATCCTATGAAAACTATTGAGGTAAAGAGAGTTTACTTGAAGACCGGGCATGGTTATATTTTCTACGCAAAATTATACAATGCAGAAACATACACCTATTTTGAATGCAAAACTTGGCAAGCACTATGCAAGGCTAATGCATTTGAGCCTGATATGGTTATGACCTTTGATATTCGTCCAAAAGATGATATTGAAGGTAATATCGACATCTGGGTCGATGTGCAGACGCCTCTAGTTCTACCATTATGTGAGTTTCTCAGCCATATTTATGTCTTTGATATTGTTTATTCAAAAATAGTTGACAACTAATTTCTATTGACATCTTATTTCCATTCAAGCAAACATGTGTGACGCTTGGTAGACAAGACCGTCCACTGTACCGGGGCTGAACTAAACTGCAAGGAGATAAGTCATTATGTTTCATGGCTTGAGGGTCTTGATGCTGTTAAGAGAAATTATTTTCCTGGTCTTGAAAATCTTAGTACTCAAAACATGCGACCAATAGTGTTCATATTGAACTATGGTCAGGGGCGGAGCCAGGATTTGAGCATAGGGGGAGGAACAATGGTCACACAAATACATGAAGTCTCAATAAAATGACGCACCCTCAACATATCTTTTGTACTCCCTCCGTCCCAAAATTCTTGTCTTAGATTTGTCTAAATATGGATGTATACTCCCTCCGTCCCAAAATTATTGTCTTAGATTTTTCTAAATACGGATGTGTCAAGATACATCCATATTTAGACAAATCTAAGACAAGAATTTTGGGACAGAGGGAGTATATACGTGTACTTGTTATATTCCGGGTATGAGAAAAATGGAGTTATAATTTGTGTACGAAAACATGTCACATGTTTTAAAATGGCGGCTTTAAATTTAGCTCTATGATTGTCTACAAGGTCATAGAATTAAGAGGTCATCTGAATTTTCGGCACAAACTGTTCGCATTTGAAGCAAGTGGATTGGAAATAGCAATATCATGTTGTAGTATTTCTCTTTACTTTCTATGTATAATGAAGTATATCTTTTTTTGCGTAGAATGATGAAGTATATCTAAACTAACACAAAGGACAGTTCGAGCTATATCTACCAGCTAACTAATAAGCACATATAGACGTGCTTTTTCTTGAATAACATATAGACGTACTAGCACATTACTAACGAATGCATCAGGCACTACCACATCAGAGTAGATTAATGACATCTATATACCTTCAGGACGATCAGGTGATGAGTTCCATTGAAGATGGCATGCTTGTGCCGACAAAGCTAGCAGCGGTAATCAACGGCGCTGGGGAGCGTCTAGATTTGGATGCGGATGAGACCCAACGGGCAACAGGTCAGCCTTTTCCAAGCAGTGGCTGACAACCACGGAATCACAGAAGCAGTCGGCGGCCTGGCAGTGGCGAACCGAGATCGAATCGTCTAGGGCTAGGGTTCAGCTGTATTTCCATCTAGTGATCTGGATAGTGTGGTAGATAGGCCATAAACTCTTGTTCTAGTTGGGCTTGGGCCATGCGATAGTAGTAAGGTCGTGACTAATTAGCATAGCCACTGGCTCTTATTACAATAGCCTGCCTGATTACCGTAGCCTCCAACAAGAAAAATTAGCATAGCCCCTGTTGTTCGTTAATGGGGGTGGCCGATCGTTGGGGGCCTGGCCCCCGCTCGCCCGCCACTGGCTCCGCCCCTGACTACAGTCACATCTATTTAGGAAATATGGTAAGATTTTTACTATTTGTCCCTAGTGCATCTTTTGCATACATTATTTAAGCTAAACTTTGTTGCTAAGTATGTTACTATACGATGTTTTTCAACAGGGACTCCCGATGATAGTTGTGCCTCAGTGGCTCGAGACTAAAGATCGCATGTCAATGGTTAGCTTACGGCCAATACATCCAATAGCGCACATGAGTGCATACAGGATTTCTGAAACCGAGGAATGCCTAATAGTGAAAGACTGGAGCAAAATTGTGAAGGATCGCAGAGAAGTACTAGGGGGCTGCAATCAGAAGCGCAGCCCATGATTAGGAGATAGTTTCATCTGCATGCTCCAATATGATGAATCAGGAGAGCTACACATGTTCTATGCTATTTTACCTGAGAGAGAGCAGCAGGAGTGATTAGCTAGTTCCTGCTCTTAGTACTTGTCCTCTCATGTTCGTGTTCTTCATCCTGAACTTAATCTCAAAGTGATTTGCTTTTATGGTCTTATGAACGCTTATAATGTCGTGACCATGTTGAACTCGATGATATCTTTGCTTCTGGTACAAGTGAATGTTTCTTCTTTAAGCTAGTGTTGGTGGTGATTAGATAGCGGTAATGACTATGATGATTAAATAATGGTAATGACTATGATGATTATTATCTAGTGTTGTTGGTGATGATATGATGCAAGAGTTTTTATATTAATATGATGATGATGGGTTATTATATCATTTATGAAAGAACCGCGGATTAGTTTCAACTGGATGGATCATAGTTAAGTGATCAAGTAATATGGATAATCCATATTACTTGATCACTTAGGATCCATCCACTTAAAACTAATTCGCGGTTCTTTCACCTAGTGATTTAATAACTCATTATAATGTAAAAATAATCTCTGAATTAAATGGAAAACACAAAATTAAAGGAAAAATAAATAATAAAACCAAAACCCCCCAAACCTTTTAGTACCGGTTGGTGTTACAAACCGGTACTAAAGGTCTACATGCCCCCGGCGCTGGCTTGTGCCACATGGCGGCCCTTGAGTGGCGGTTTGTGTTGAACCAGTACTAAAGGGGGGGGCCTTTAGTCCCCACTCTTTAGTGTTGGTTACAGAACCGGCACTAAAGGGCCTTTCAAATCGGTGATAATGCCCGGCTCTGCACCCTTTAGTGCTGGTTACAGAACCGGCACTAAAGGGCCTTTCAAATCGGTGATAATGCCCGGTTTTGCACTAGTGCTTACTTCAAAGACCTCCTTTGCCCACACAACATCGACGTGATGCACACTGAAAAGAATATTGCCGAGGGACTTTTTGGTACATTTTTCAGCATAGAGGGGAAGTCAAAGGATAATATTAAGGCTAGAGTCGATCTAGAGGCGCTATGTGATAGACTGTTACAAAACATGAAAGAACCGAAAAGAAAGCAGAACTGGACGAAGCCAAAGGCATGGTTCAATTTTGGAAGGCCGACTATGAGGGAAATTATCTTGTGGGTGCAAAAGCAGTTGATGTTCTCTGATGGGTATGCAGCGAATCTGAAGAGGGGAGCGAGTCTTGATAAATTGAAGATATTTGGTTTCAAGAGTCATGATTGGCACATATGGATTGAGCGGGTAATGTCAGTGATGTTGCATGGATTCATCCCTAAGGATGAGTGGCTAGTACTAGCAGAGCTGAGCTATTTCTTTCATGTTCTTTGTGCAAAAGAACTATCGCCTGGCCTACTAGAAGAAATGGAAGAGTTGGTGCCGGAGTTGATCTGCAAGTTAGAGAAGATCTTTCCGCCGGGCTTCTTTAATCCAATGCAACACTTGATTTTGCATCTCCTAACCGAGCCAAGATTGGGGGGGCGTGCAAAATCATTGGTGCTACACAACTAAGAGGATGCAGAAGACGTTATGAGAAAAATGTTAAAATAAACGTAGAATTGAATCATCGATGGCTGAGGCATTCATTACTGAGGAGGCGGCAAACTTCATGACACCACACTATGAAGCCAAAAATCGTCATTTGCATAATCTGAAGCCTTGGTACAATGTTGACGACCCTAAAAAGTGTGGATCCAACCTCAACTTATTCAAAGAGGATCTCGCACCAGCCGGTGCTTCTAATTCCTTAACGCTGGATTTCGTAGAATGGCAGATTGTTTCATTGTATATCTTCACCAACCTAATAGATGTGCGGCCATACACCGAGTAAGTTCTCGGTACATTGTTTCGCAACTTCTAATTCCTCTGAACTGCTCTTATTGCCGGATAAATTTGATATAGTCGATACATCGCCAAATTCTCATATGGAGCGGTGATCCAAAAGGATTACGTCGAAGAGCGGTGATCCAAAAGGATCCATGCTTTTGGCAAAGCATGGAGGCGGCTATCTCGATTTCATCTTTTGGTTCAAACGAACGGTAATTTCCATTAGAACATTTGATTTCTTCGTCTAATTTGTGGCTAATGCAACAATCCCTTTCGTCTTCAACTTGTAGGCTAATTCAGAGTATATGGACGCCGAATTGAGACAAGTCGCTAATCGTTTTGACTTTAAGGTCCGTTCATTTGACAAATACGACATCAACGGGCATCGCTTTCGTACATGTGGCAAAGAGCTACGTATGGCCGACCGAAAGTCCACTAATTGTTGTGTCTCTACTATCGGCGAAGGAGATACCGAGTGTTATGGAAGAGTTGAAGCAATTTAAGGACTTCAATTCTATGGTGCAAACCCACCAAACATCGTAGTCTTCAAATGTTATTGGTTCTAGTCGAAGGAGACTAGAAGGACTCATGAACATATAGGGCTAGTGGAAATCAAACAAAGCACCCATTTGGATGTTCCCGATGTCTATATTATGGCTCAATAGGCAACCCAAGTTTTCTATCTACCGTGGGCCTGTCAAAGTGATCCAAATCTCAATGGTTGGGATGTCGTTTATGAAGTGCCGCCACGTGTTAGACCGCCTCTACCCAATGAAGAGGATTATGAACCTCACATTAACCCCGACACATATCAAGGATAATTCTTCCAAGAAACACGTCTTTCCAAAAAACATTTCAAGAACTTCTCTACTTCACCCCAGAAGATTGAAGTAGACAGCGATAGTGAATCCGACTTCACCCCTGAGCCGGAACAAGAAAAGCCTGAACTAGAAGAGATTACTATTGCGGATGACCTGTCAATGCTTGACTGATTACATAAAGGTGGCCTTCCACATGATGATGCATTTATTAATGATGATGATGAGCACATCATTACTGATAGTGATGATGATGCATTTATTGATTCCGGAGCATTTATTGAACCCGACGATCCAGATTATTATTAGGTATTCAATTTTTTATGTTGTACTTGATTTATATAGTTACTTGTATGATTGTATGATTTATATAGTTACTTGTATAATTTTCTTACTTTGTATGATTGTTTCTTATACATAGTGCCATGGTCTTGATGTCCATCGCAGTCGGCCCTCGCACGCTTTATGATTCGAATGTGGTAAATTATGGCCATCAAGTTGACATAGAGATATTTTAATCTAGGAGGTATGTAAACCGGAATTTGAAACCGACCCTCTTGTCGAGAAGTTAAATTTAGTTGAAAAAGAAAAGGAGTATTTGAAAGAAAAAATTAAAAGAATTAAAGAAGAGAAGATGACATTGGAGTTGTATGTTGCCAATGTCGTCGATGGTCACAAGATGAAGATGAATGCAATGCGCTTGAAGATGGATGCAATGCGCCTGAAGCTTAAGAAGATTAGAAAATATGCCATTGATAATGAGGCTTGGTATCATTATGTCGTTGGATCAATTGTTACCTTAGTTGCGATCTTCGTCGCATTTGTTGTGATGAGGGTAAGTTTTCTCTAGTGTTTTGCTTAAGAAATGCATACTTAGCTTATTTTCCTCCTAAATGGCATAATTACCTAAGTTAGATAAAAAATGAGCTTTACATACGTAAGTTGGCTCAAAATGCCATCATCACCTAGGTAACCACAAAAATGACATATACTTACCTTATTTTTCTCCATATTGACATAATAAGCTTAGTTGGCCTATACTTTACCTAGGATGGCTATAAAATGACCTATACTTAGCATTTTTTCCTCCTAAATGACTTAATATGCTTAGTTAGATAAAAATGGCATAACTACCTAGGATAGCTCAATAATGATCTATACTTAGCTTACATAGTTCATTTATGACATAATTAGCTTACTTAGGTCAAAAATGGCATAACTACCTAGGTTATCTCAAAAATGACCTATACTTAGCTTCTTAGGTCAAAAATGTCATGATAATCTTTGTTAGCTCCAAAATGACATAGACTTAGCTTATTTTCCATGAAAATGACATAATAACCTTACTAAGCTCAAAAATGATCTATTTACCTAGCTTAGCTCTAAAATGACCTACACTTAGATTTTTTACCTAGCTTAGCTAAAAATGGCATTTTACCTACCTTAGTTAGAAGAAGAAGATAAAGAAGAGGAGAGGAGAAAAAAAAGAGAAGAAAAATTCTTCTTCTAGCTAGTCTTCTTCTTCTAGTCTTCTTGTTCTTCTTCTAACTTTATTCTTTCCCAATTTGCAGATTTGCTTTTGATGAGGAAGCTTGCATTGATGGAGTCTACTCTTCACCTTGTGCTTCCTTTTTGTTTTGATTTTGTAGGATGAACAATGTGAAACTTGCTACCTATATATGTATGTATGGATGAAACCATTGTATGCGCGTTGATGGATATGTTGGCTAGCTATATATGTTGCATATGGACTTTTGATTGGGTATGTATATGTGTTGGATGATCATATCCATATGGCAGGGATATGATTTCGTATGTATATGTGTTGTTATGCTTGTTGAAAGTATTCTTAAATGTGTGTGTGTGTGTGTGTGTGTGTGTGTCTGTGAAATTGAATGAATTTAAGAAAAAAAGAAAAAAAATAGGAGCTGTACAGGCTCTTTGCCGTCTGCTGGCAGACGACAAAGAGCTTTGCCATCAGCTAGCATACGGCAAAGCTACCACGTGGCAGCTACCTGTGCAACCTCAGGTGCATTGGGCTGGCCTATTTGGCAGCTTTGTCGTCTGCTAGTAGACGGCAAAGACCTTGGCATCTTTTCCGTCTGCCAGCAGACGGCATAGCTTGCCATGTGGCAGCTACTTGGGGCATCTGGGCTGGCATATTTGTGCACTTTGTCGTCCGCTGGCAGACGGCAAAGCACGTCGTTAACCCCCTAACGGACCTAACCTGCCACGTGTGCGGTCCAGGCTCTTCGTCGTGTGCTGGCGGACGGCAAAGACCATTTCATCTTTGTCGTCCGCCAGTAGACGGCAAAGTGCCCTTTGCCGTAGCTTATTCATCCGGACCTGTTGCCATCTGCTGGCTGATGGCAAAGGCCTTTGTCGTCCGCCAGGCATGCCTTTGCCGTCAGCCATGGCAGACGGCAAAGTGCCTGATTCCTGTAGTGCTTGATGCTGGTTCATGAATATCTCATTTCCCCATACACAGAAAGGGTCGAAGTGTGGATCTTTGGCAATGACATATGTACCTAAGAGTATCAAGTTAGTATTAGAAGCTAAACAACAATTGCTAAATGATGTAATACAACACTCCCTCCATCCCATTATGTAAGATCTTGTTACATGTATATTTAGACATCATCAGAACATTAAGGTAACACTCTTCCTTGTTGCCATGTAGCCTGGAATTGCATATTTAGTCATTCAGTACAATGCATGTTGCTATGTAGCCTCAGATATATTAAATATGGCCCTAGTTAACCTACCGATAAATGGGTTATAGATATACTCAGTGAAATATCCGATTCGACGATTAATCCCTTATCAGCCCCCAGGCTATATGGTACCAGCTACCAATATCCTGAATAGTGAGTACATATAAGCAATGTGATGAAACTAACCTCGATGGAAAACAACATTGTTCCCAATATTGTCCTTTATGAGTAGATATAAAGGCACGTTAAGCACAACAGGCTAAACATCAACCAAATATATCCAGTGGCTTCAGTATGCAGGTTTGAGCACGTTGGTTAAGAAAAACAAAAAGTTGAAAGGTGTGTTAACTGCAACAGGCATAACATTTAAAAACAAGCAAATATAGTCATTCAAACTGGTATTTTGCAGGTATAAAGTACACTAGTTATTGTTAAAAAAATGAAAAGGCATGTTAACTACAACATCCTTAACAGCAATCAAATATCGTAATTCATAGTGTTATTGTTGAAACTGTTATTGATGAAATTGAACTGCACAGCAAATAGTTGCACATATAGAGCATCACATTGTGACGAACTGAAATAAACAAGGCATAAGGCCATCTCTAGCCGATCCTTTAAAAGTTAACAGACTAAAACTCTTAATATATATGTATATACTCTAGCAATTTTTGGACGTTTCTAGTCGATCCCCTAAACTTAACTCTGTAAACTTCAATGTGATCAAGTTCAAAGCAGGTTCAACCGAAAGTAGCATCCATTCAACCATAAATATAGATAGTTTTGCATAAGCGAACATAAAACATAAATTTAAACTAAACTAAACTACTTTCGGTCGAAGCGGAGGTCGAGCCAATCCTTCCTCGTTAGGTACGGTGTGCCGCGAGCAGGGTCCGGGCCGGTGCCATCATCGGGGTCGTTTGGGAATACACTCCTTCACTCGTCAACGTCAATCTCCTTGTCATCGCCGCCCACCTCGCCGCCGTCCTCGCCGCCTGCGACCTCGTCATTAGAGGAGAGCATGATAACCTCGCCACCCTCCGCGCCAGCAAAAATCATCCGCTCCGCCTCTAAAAGGACCGAGAAGAGGTGTCTAGAGGGGGGTGAATAGACTCTTAACAAAGAAAAGTAGTAGTTTTTAATTTCTTCAAGTTAAGGTGGAGTTTTAGCACAAGTTTAAACATTCACAATACATTCAAGAAAGCATGGCAAGAGTATATGAGCAGCAGAAAGTAAAGCATGCAATTTGCAAGAAAGTAAAGGGATGGGATTGGAGTGTGCAAACCCTATTGGAGACACGGAGATTTTTGGCGCGGTTCCGATAGGTGGTGCTATCGTACATCCACATTGATGGAGATTTCAACCCACAAAGGGTAACGGTTGCGCGAGTCCACGGAGGGCTCCACCCACGAAGGGTCTATGAAGAAGCAACCTTATCTATCCCACCATGGCCATCGCTCACGAAGGACTTGCCTCACTAGGGTAGATCTTCATGGAGTAGGCGATCTCCTTGCCCGTACAAACTCCTTGGTTCAACTCCACAATCTTGACGGAGGCTCCCAAGTGACACCTAACCAATCTAGGAGACACCACTCTCCAAAAGGTAATAGATGGTCTGTTGATGATGAACTCCTTGCTCCCGTGCTTCAAATGATAGTCTCCCCAACACCCAAATCTCTCTCACTGATTTGGATTTGGTGGAAAGATGATTTGAGTGGAAAGAAACTTGAGAAGGCTAGAGATCAAGATTCATATGGTTGGAATGGAATATCTTGGTCTCAACACATGACTAGGTGGTTCTCTCTCAGAAAATGAATGCTGAAGTGTAGGCATGTTCTGATGGCTCTCCTTGCTAATGAAGGAAGGTTGAGGGGTATATATATCCTCCACACGAAATCTAACCGTCACACACAAATTACCAAACTCGGTGGGACCGAATCAGAAAAATCGGTCAGACCGATTCAGATCATAATGTGACCGTTAGGCATTTTGGTGGGACCGATGTGCTAGGGTTAGGGTAAAACCTTATCTCGGTTTGACCGATTACACAAACTTGGTGAGACCGATTTTGGTAATAAGCAAAACAGAGAGTCGGTCAGGCAAACTCGGTGGGACCGATTGCTTATCTCGGTGTGACCGAAATAATTGCAACAGGCAACAAAGAGTTTGCAAGCCCATCTCGGTGAGACCGAGATCCCATCGGTGAAACCAAATTGATTAGGGTTTCTAGCAGTGGCTAGGTCAAGTGAACTCGTTGGCACCGGATGGATAAATCGGTGGGGGCGAGTTTGACTTTTCGTTTGGGACATATGTGGACATGAGAAAGTGATTGAGGGCTTTGGAGCATATCACTAAGCACTTTGAGCAAGCAACCCATTAAGCAACACCCCATCCCCTTTTAATAGTATTGGCTTTCCTAAGGACTCAATGTGATCTTGGATCACTAAACTGAAATTCTAGAGCCTTGAGCTTTTGAGCTTGAGCCAATTCTTTGTCCTTAGTATATTGAAGGGGTTCACACCCTCTTGTCCAGGCCACTCCATCTGTTGAACTTATCTGAAATATACTAGATAAAAGCATTAGTCCAACAAGAGATATGTTGACATTAATTACCAAAACCACCCAGGGAGCACTTGTGCTTTCAATCTCCCCCTTTTTGGTAATTGATGACAACATACATCAAAGCTTTAGATAAAGATATAAGGAATACTAGGTAAAGCTTTGGAAAGACATGTAACATGCATAGGCTCCCCCTACACGTATGTAATCATGTAAATGCAGAGTATAAGAGCATGTGAATGCATAATCATGATAGAGCAAGCAATGAGTTACATGTATCTTGGCTATATGCATCAGAGCAAATGATGTGGATATAGGAATTGTACCTTCATGTTCATGAGTCCTTCTTGCAAACAATATGTACATCAGCAATAGATCATCATGCACATGGGTGAGATGCATATACTTACCTTGTGGTCTTAAGCTGGCCTAGGAAGAGATGAACCTGTGTAAACAAGGTTAGATAACATAGATATATCTACTAAAGATAGCAAACGGCAAACCACAAGAGTGCCAAGACTGGGATGACATGTAGAGAATGAGTACTAGGTACTCCTATTGGATATAGACATGTCCCCAAGGATAAAGATATGCAATGATTTCAAGATTTCCTTCCCTTAGATGTCTTTCTCCCCCTAAATCTTATATTTGATAATGGGAGAATGTAGGGAACGGAAAATCAGAGTAAAATAGATCAAAGCACAGAAACATAAGACAAACTAACATGCCTTTCCCCTCTTAAAGACATGTGACTTCTCTCCTCTTGAATACCAATCATCTGGGGTCTCTCTCTTTGTTTGATGCAATTAAGCATTCTCTCCCTTTGAAGTTCTCCCCCTTTTTAAGTGAGTAAGCTTTGATGTGATCTCTCTCTCCCCCTTTGATATCAATTTCCAAGAAGGGATCTTCTGGATTGTGAGGCAAAATAGGTTTGGTCCTTGAGTCACAGAGCAAAGTAGCATATAGAGTGTGATGCTGGTAGAGGACAAGAATTATTGAGTGGAGCTGGAGTAAAAAAAATAGGATGCAAGTGGCAAATTGTCTTCTCAACACTGAAATCGGTAGCACCGAGTTGTATTCTTCAGTGGCACCAAGATTGTTTGGTTTGACCGAAAGTAGCAATTCGGTGCGTCCGAGTTCAACATAGTGACAACATTATGTCACCTCAACTCACTAGGCAAATAAAGATCCCACAAAGATTTGCAAGGAACTAACTGAAGGATTTGCAATGAATTTGATGCAGGGAATGCAGAACAACACAAAGAAAAAGAAAAGAAATCTAGATGAAGTTTTTTTAATAGAAGGGAAACAAACATGCAAGAGATAAATGCAAGAATACAGAGAAACACTAGAGAACTTCATCTAGAATTGGTCAGCAACAAAGTCACCTATGTTAGAGTATATTGACTGAGGAGTCAAGTGAGAAAACTTGATCATAGGTCATACTCATCGTTTAAGCTCAAAATGGGGTTACCATTTTACTTTTAAGTATTTGATGTATTTGCATCTTGTTGAGTTTCTTTGGCCCATGACTTGGGGTAAAGCTTCTCTAAGATGGAACAACATACCTTGGGTGGTAGTTGATAACCCACAACTATAGGGGATCGCAATAGTTTTCGAGGGTAGAGTATTCAACCCAAATTTATTGATTCGACACAAGGGGAGCCAAACAAATATTCTCAAGTATTAACAGTTAGTTGTCAATTCAACCACACCTGAAAGACTTAATATCTGCAACAAAGTATTTAGTAGCAAAGTAATATGATAGTAGCGGTAACAGTGACAAAGGTAATAGTATTGGTTTCATAGTAATTGTAACAGTAGCAACGGAAAAGTAACTAAGCAAAGATCAATATGTTGAAAGCTCGTAGGCAATGGATTAGTGCTGGATAATTATGTCGGATGCGATTCCTCATGCAACAGTTATAACATAGGCGTGACACAGAACTAGCTCCAGTTCATCAATGTAATGTAGGCATGTATTCCGAATATAGTCATCCGTGCTTATGGAAAAGAACTTGCATGACATCTTTTGTCCTACCCTCCCATGGTAGCGGGGTCCTATTGGAAACTAAGGGATACTAAGGCCTCCTTTTAATAGAGTACCAGACCAAAGCATTAACACTTAGTGAATGCATGAACTCCTCAAACTACGGTCATCACCGGTAAGTATCCTGATTATTGTCACTTCAGGGTTAACGGATCACAACACATAATATGTGACTATAGACTTGCAAGATAGGATCAAGAACTCACATATATTCATGAAAACATAATAGGTTCAGATCTGAAATCATGGCACTCGGGCCCGAGTGACAAGCATTAAGCATAGCAAAGTCATAGCAACATCAATCTCAGAACATAATGGGTACTAGGGATCAAACCCTAACAAAACTAACTCGATTACATGATAAATCTCATCCAACCCATCACCGTCCAGCAAGCCTACGATGGAATTACTCATGCACAGCGGTGAGCATCATGAAATTGGTGATGGAGGAAGGTTGATGATGACGATGGCGATGGATTCCCCTCTCCGGAGCCCCGAACGGACTCCAGATCAGCCCTCCCAAGAGAGATTAGGGCTTGGCGGAGGCTCCGTATCGTAAAACGCGATGAATCCTTCTCTTTGATTTTTTTCTCCCGGAACGTGAATATATAGAGTTGGAGTTGAGGTCGGTGGAGCACCAGGGGGCCACGAAGCAGGGGGCGCGCCCCCACCCTCATGGATAGGGTGTGGGCCCCCTGGCCTTGATTCTTTCATCAATATTTTTTATATATTCCAAAAATATTCTCCATTGATTTTCGGGTCATTCCGAGAACTTTTATTTCTGCACAAAAATAACACCATGGCAATTCTACTGAAAACAGCGTCAGTCCGGGTTAGTTCCATTCAAATCATGCAAGTTAGAGTCCAAAACAAGGGCAAAAGTGTTTGGAAAAGTACATACGATGGAGACGTATCAACTCCCCCAAGCTTAAACCTTTGCTTGTCCTCAAGCAATTCAGTTGACAAACTGAAAGTGATAAAGAACAACTTTTACAAACTCTATTTGCTCTTGTTGTTGTAAATATGTAAAGCCAACATTCAAGTTTTTAGCAAAGATTATGAACTAACCATATTCACAATAACATTTATGTCTCATGTTTACCCATATCAATGGCATAATCAACTAGCGAGCAATAATAGTAAATCTCGGATGATAACACTTTCTCAAAGCAATCATAATATGATATAACAAGATGGTATCTGGCTAGCCCTTTCTGAGACCAAAAAACATAAATGCAGAGCACCCCTGAAGATCAAGGACTGACTGGAAATTCTAATTCATGGTAAAAGAGATCTAGTCACAGTCATACTCAATGTAAAATAATCGTAATGCATGCAAATGACAGCGGTGCTCTCCAACTGGTGCTTTTTAATAAGAAGATGATGACTCAACATAAAAGTAAATAGATAGGTCCTTCGCAGAGGGGAGTAGGGATTTGTAGAGGTGCTAGAGCTCGGTTTTGAAATAGAGATGAGTAATATTTTGAGTGGTATACTTTCGTTGTCAACATAACAACCGAGAGATCTCGATATCTTCCATGCTACACACATTATAGGCGGTTCCCAAGCACAATGGTAAAGTTTATACTCCCCCTACCACCAACAAACATCAATCCATGGCTTGTCCGAAACAACGGGTGCCTCCAACTAACAACAATCCCGGGGGAGTTTTGTTTGCAATTATTTTGATTTGATTGGAGCATGGGACTGGGCATCCCGGTGACCAGCCATTTTATCATGAGTGAGGAGCAGAGTCCACCCCTCTTGAGAATAACCCGCCTAGCATGGAAGATATGGATAGCCCTAGTTGATACATGAGCTATTCGAGCATACAAAACAGAATTTCATTTCAAGGTTTAGAGTTTGGCACATACAAATTTACTTGGAACGGCAGGTAGATACCGCATATAGGAAGGTATGGTGGACTCATATGGAATAACTTTGGGGTTTATGGAGTTGGATGCACAAGCAGTATTCCCGCTTAGTACAAGTGAAGGCTAGAAAGAGACTGGGAAGCGAGCAGCTAGAGAGCGACAACAGTCATGAACATGCATTAAAATTAATCAACATTGAATGCAAGCATGAGTAGGACATAATTCACCGTGAACATAAATATCGTGGAGGCTATGTTGATTTTGTTTCAACTACGTGTGTGAACATGTGCCAAGTCAAGCCACCCGAATCGTTCAAAGGAGGATACCACCCTATCATACCACATCACAACCATTTTAATAGCATGTTGGCACGCAAGGTAAACCATTATAAACTCCTAGCTACTTAAGCATGGCATGAGCAACTATAATCTCTAATTGTCATTGCAAACATGTTTCATTCATAATAGGCTGAATCAGAAACGATGAACTAATCATATTTACAAAAACAAGAGAGGTCGAGTTCATACCAGCTTCTCTCATCTCAATCAGTCCATCATATATCGTCATTATTGCCTTTCACTTGCACAACCGAACGGTGTGGATAATAATAATAGTGCACGTGCATTGGACTAAGCTAGAATCTGTAAGCATTCAATACAAGGGAGAAGACAAGGTAATATGGGCTCTTGGTTAAATCAACAATAAAGCATATGAGAGCCACTTCGACATTTTCATGATGGTCTTCTCCTCTCGACCCCCAAAGGAAAGAAAAGAAACAAAACTATTTACACAGGAAAGCTCCCAACATACAAAAGAAGGATGAGAAATCTTTTTGGGTTTTCTTTTAATTATTACTACTGCACGCATGGAAAGTAAACTAGCTAAAAGCTCTAAGTATTTTTTTTTGATTTTTCTTAAGGTTTTTCAAACACACAAGAAGAAAGCCTAAAACAGAAAATAAACTAGCATGGATGATACAATGAAAAAGTATGAGCACCCACAACTGGCATGAGTGTGTGAACATGAATCTAATGTAGGTGAGAAATACGTATTGCCCCAAGCTTAGGCTTTTGGCCTAAGTTGATCTATGGCCACGGCTGGCCTGGTGGATATCCGAAGCTGAAGCTAGGGTCGTACTGAGATACAACAGCTACTGCCTGAAGAGCTATAGCTTGGAGGCAAGCTGCCTCCGTCCCCCTCTCATACTCGTTCGCCTCCTCCCTAGTTATAACATATCTCCCTTTTGTTTGAAAGTCAAAGAAAGTAGGAGCAGGGAGAGCAACATGGACGGTGCGCCGTCTGTCAAAGATTAGTCGGTACTGGAGGAACTATGCATTCCTCTCCACAAACTGATGATGAACCATAGCATTATAATCTAGATAAGTAGGAGGTAACTCAATATCATTTCCACGTATGGGTATCTCAAGAAAATTAGCTACACGAGTTGCATAAATTCCACCAAACAAGTCTCCACTTAAACTATTAAGATGCAACCTACGTGCAACAATAGCCCCCAAGTTATATTGTTTATCACCTAATACAACACTCTTGAGGACACTAAGATCTGGAACGCACATGTGACAAGCCTGATATTTACCATTAATGCATCTACCAATGAAGAGAGCAAAATAATGTATGGAAGGGAAATGAATGCTCCCTATGGTAGCTTGTGTGATTTCTCTAGATTCTTCCACAGTGATACTAGCAAGAAAGTCTTTATATTCAGATTTGCGAGGTTCACTAACATTGCCCCAGTGCGGGAGTTTACAAGCAGTGTTAAAGTCTTCTAAGTCCATGGTATAAGATTTTTTTTTTGACCATGAAGACTACAGGGCTTACACCCCACAGCATAAGATTTATCATAAAGATCAAATAGGACATTGTGAGAATTGTGTGATGATGTAAATTTAAACCTTTTCACAAAGGAATCGGTTAGGTGATAATATTGGGGGCACTTATCTGACACAAAGCCCTCAAGTTCAGCATTACGCACATACGCGTCAAATTCCTCCTTAATTCCTGCTTGGACCATAAAATCTTCTGACGGCCATTCACAAGGCCGCAGTTGAGCTTCTCTTGGTAGTTCATAGTCCATCTCACATATCGCGGGCCGGGGTCCTTGCTTCCTTGAGGAACCACCTTGGTATATTTTCCTAAACATATTTCTTCCTCTGAAAAATTTCTGAAATTTTTAGTGACTCAAAATAAAAGTGAAGCAAACTCAACAAGATTCATAGCAACTACTCCTACAAGTGCCTGGAGGCCATATCATGCATTAAAAACTACTTTTGAGCACATAAATTTGACATGCAAGCTCAAGAACAGGGTCACGTAAGAAGTAAAAATTTGCAATAAATAAAGCACTAGAACAAAAACTAATTGGACCATTGGAGGAGTCACATACCAAAGAACAATCCCCCAAAGCAGTTTTGTGAATGGAGCTTTGAGCAAGTAGATCAAAAATGGCAGCAAGATGAGCTAGAACTCGGGTTTGAGCTGGTGGATGATTTTGTCGGTGTTCTGGGAACGGGGGTCCCTAGACTTGCCTACCTGCGGCCTGCGGCCTGCGGCGTGGCTCAAGTGGGGGCCCAGCGCGGCCCATCTTCATCAGCTCAAGCTCAAGACCCTCGCGAGGGGCCAAGCCTCGCGGGGCGGATGACAGAAAGCTTCCTCTGAGGCAGCCTCATCAGGCAGGCTCGCGAGGAGGCGGAGAGATCAAGGAAGGGATACCTCGCGAGGAGCCCGTGACGCAAGCCGTGACGATCGAGACCAGGTGGGCGCCGGCCTGCGCAGTGTCCTTGTTTCCCCTTTGGTGCAAAGGGGGCAAGCACAGGCCAAGGCATCGGGCAAAGGTTACCATTCTGGTGCAACGAGACCAAGACCAGCAGAGCGGCAGGATGGAGGTCACCGTGGAGCCCAAGACGGCGTCATCACCAGTGCTTTTGGTAGTCGAAGACCAGCTTTGGTCAGGATAACTTGTACTATATGTTCCCCTTCAAAATGGCCAATTGTTGGCGCCCTTCCCGCTCATTATTTGGGGAGAGGCCCAGGGCCTCTATAAATAGAGCTAATGACCACAGAAGGGAGGAGAGGACACCCCGGAGGGACATCTAGAAATCTGGTAGAGCCCTAGCAGAGAGAGAGAGAGAGGCGACTGAACTCACCCTAGCAGTTCATCGCACCAGCTCAAGAACACCTCTCGCGAGGCTGTTCTTCCCTTGTACTGTTCATCATCAACCCCTGAGGCAATCCACCACACCACACACTAGAGTAGGGTATTACACTACAAAGGTGGCCTGAACCAGTATAAACCTCGTGTCCCTTGTGTTGTTCGTTGTTTCCAGCTTAGATCACGCGAGGAGATTGGACGTAGATTGGTAGGGGAGAGATCTCCGCACGCACCATAGTGTTCGAACCTCAACGGTCTGCCGGAACCCGAAATCCGACATTTGGCGCGCTAGGTAGGGGTGCGCCGGAGTCCTCCCTCCTGATGACCCGCTCTCCCCCGACATCGCATCCCGCCCTCATGGCGGACAACGCGCTGCCCGCTCCAGCAACGGATGCCGACACTGAGGCCAGGGTCTCCGGGCCTTGGCCCCCGCCTTGCGACAGGTGCAGGGGCTGCGCAAGTTCAAGCCCGAGACGCCGCCGCACTACAACAGCGCGACGGACCCGATGATTTTCCTGCTGGCGTACGAGGAGGCCATCCTCAGAGCCGGGGGCGACGACCGGGTGATGGCCAACTGGTTACCCATGGCCCTCACCGACGTCCCGCGCTCGTGGTTCCTCCACCTGCCAACGGCCTCTGTCACCTCCTGGGAGGAGCTGCGCGACCTCTTCCTCACCCGTTTCGCCGCACCAGCGCCGCCCGTCGTCGCAGCCCTCCTGGGTGGCTCCCAGGCACCACCCTCAAGCCATCACGTCAAGCCGTTCACCCGCCGGATCAGCACCGCCTCCAAGCGCCGAGAAGCCCCCCCCCCCAGGGCTGGGTGGCACCCGAGGCCGATCTAACCTTCGACTCGGAGGACCACCCCTTCAACCCCATTGGTTCGGGCGCGCTCCCGATGTTGTGCACCCCCACCATCTGCCAAGTGGCCGTCACTAGGACCCTCATCAACGGTGGTGCCGGCCTCAACGTGCTCTTGGTGGAGGCCTTCAGCCTCCTCCACGTGCCGCTGGAGCGGCTCCAACCCAGCAGGCCTTTCTCGGGCGACGGAGGCGGTTCCACCGCCTCCTTGGGACAGATCCACCTCCCAGTGACCTTCGGCACCTGCGACAACTTCTGCACGGAGCTGATCGACTTCGACATTGCCCCCATTGGCCTCCCCTACAACGCCATTCTCGGCTATCTGGCCTTGGCTCGGTTCATGGCAGCAACTCACCCGGCGTACAACCTCATGAAGATGCCTGGGAGTAGCGGCGTCCTCACCATGTCAGGAGACACAAGGGATGCGCTGCAGGTGCTCCAGCTTGTTTTCAGGGAGGCCGCGGTGGCGCAGCCCACTAGCACCGACGCCCTTGAGCCCAAGGGGGCTGCGCCAGCTAAAAAGAAGCAGTTGTTCACCCAAGACAAGGCGGAAACCAAGCAGGTACCAGTCAACGAGGACGGGCCCACTAGCGCCACCTTCACCATAGGGGCCAACCTCAAGCCCAAGCAGGAGAAGGCCCTGATTAGGTTCTTGCGTGCGAACAAGAAGGTGTTCACGTGGGAACTTGATCAGTTGGCAGGGGTCCCAAGGGAAGTGATTGAGCATCACCTCAACGTGTGCCCTAATGTGCGCCCCGTGAAGCAGAAGGCAAGGCGGTAATCTACTGAGAAACAAGCTTTCATCGTTCAAGAGACCCGGAAGCTAGAGGCGGCAGGAGTTATCCGCAAGGTCTGCTACCCTGATTGGCTGGCTAATCTGGTCGTTGTGCCAAAAAAGGGAGGAAAGGAGCGCATGTGCGTCGACTTCACCAACCTCAACAAGGCCTGCCCACAGGATCCATTTCCGCTCCCCCGCATTGACCAGATAGTCGACTCCACCGCAGAGTGTGACCTATTGTGCTTCTTAGATGCCTTCTCAGGCTATCACCAGATCAAGATGGCGGTAGAAGACATGGAGAAGACGGCTTTCCTGACCCCGTGTGGAGTGTACTACTATATGTGCATGATGTTTGGGTTGCGCAACGCAGGCGCGACCTTTCAGCGGCTAATGCACATCGCCTTAGGCCGGAAGCTAGGGAGGAACGCTGAAGCTTACGTCGATGACATTGTGGTGAAGTCTCGTGAGGCAAGAACTCTGATACAGGACCTGGAAGAAACCTTTGCAAGCCTCAACGAAGTGGACCTACGACTAAACCCAGAGAAGTGCGTGTTTGGATTCCCCTCGGGCAAGCTCCTGGTTTCCTCGTATCTCACAGGGGCATCAAGGCCAACCCGAAGAAGGTCAAGGCAGTCGAAGACATGAGCCCGCCGAGGACCCTTAGAGAAATGCAGAAGCTCACCGGGCATGTGACTGCGCTGGGGCGCTTAATCTCCAAGCTGGGGGAACGAGCGCTGCCCTTCTTCAAGCCGATGAAGAAAAAGGGCCCCTTCGAATAGACTGAAGAGGCCGACAAGGCATTCCAAGACCTCAAGAGGTACCTTACCAGTCCACCAGTGATGGTAGCTTCGCGTCCTCGGGAGCCCCTGGTGCTCTACCTTGTGGCCACCCCCTACTCCGCTAGCGTAGCCCTAGTGGCGGTCAGGGAGGAGCGATGTGCCAAGGCCGCATCGACCGTTCGAGCTGAAGCAAAGCAGAGCCAGGAGGGCCTCGCGAAGGCCGCAACCGCAGCCGGAAAGGAACAGCCACAGCAGGAGAACACACCCGGAGCAGGAGAGGCCTCTTCAGGCGACCAAGCACTGGGAGCTCCGTCGTCTCAAGAGACGCCTCGACCTTTGGAGGACACAAGCTGCGCCAGCACCCTCAACCTCGTCGAGCATCCCGTGTACTTCGTTAGCATGGTGCTACGGGACGCAAGGGCATGGTATCCCATGCCTCAAAAACTCCTCCTCACACTACTAGTGGCCTCACGCAAGCTGCGCCACTACTTCCAAGGACATCCCATCAAAGTCGTCTCAGCATACCCCTTGGAAAGAGTGCTCAGGAGCCCCAACTCAGCTGGAAGGGTTGCTGAATGGAACATCGAGCTATAGGCATTTCAGTTGGAATTCAGTACGACCAGAGTCATCAAGGGAGCCGCACTTGCGGATTTCATGGCAGAATGGGCAAAAGCGCCGGATCTCGAGGCAGGCGAAGACCGATCGCTTTCCCCGGGAAGTGAAGCACCGGATGGCTGGGTCATGTACTTTGATGGGGCGTTCTCCCGACACGGTGCGGGAGCTGGCGCAGTGCTCGTATCCCCTACCCAGGACAAACTCTACTACGTCGTACAACTTTGCTTCCAGCACGGAGAAAAGGTCTCCAACAACATAGCAGAATACGAAGGCCTAATAGCAGGTTTGAAGGCCGCCATTGCCTTAGGGGTGAAGCGCCTCATCATCAAGGGCGATTCGCAACTCCTCGTCAACTTCTCCAACAAGATATACGAGCCAAAGGACGAGCACATGGAAGCCTACCTCGCTGAGGTTCGCAAGATGGAGAAACAGTTCTGGGGGCTAGAGTTGCAGCATGTGCCTCGCGGCACCAATCAGGAGGCTGATGACATTGCCAAGAGGGCATCTAGGCGGCTACCTCAGGAGCCTGGCGTCTTCGAGGAGCGGATCTTCAAACCCTCGACGGTGCCGTCATTGTCGAGCACGGCGCAACCAAGGGAGGATCTCCCTCAGCAGCCTGCCTCAGGAGCCTCGGTCTGCGGCCCAGCCTCAGGGGCACGCCTGCTCCTGGCGTTAGAGCCTCGGGAAGGGTGCTGGATCTCGGAGCTCAAGAACTACCTGATGCAAGGGACTCTGCCGGAGAATGAGGAGGAAGCGGAGCGTGTGGCACGGCAGGCCATGGCTTATTGCATCAGGGATGGAGAGCTCTACAGGAAGCGACCAAATGATGTGTCCCTACGTTGCATCTTCCGAGAGCAAGGGAAGAAGCTACTGGCGGACATACACGGCGGAGACTGCGGGCACCACTCGTCGTCACGGACCCTCGTCGGCAAGGCGTTCCGTAGTGGATTCTATTGGCCCACAGCGCTCAACGACACCGTTGAGCTTGTGAAGGCTTGTGAGGCCTGCCAGTTTCACGCTAAGCAGATCCATCAGCCTGTGGGGGCCTACAGACTATACCCCTCTCATGGTCGTTTGCAGTTTGGGGGCTGGACATTCTGGGCCTGTTTCCTCGGGTACCAGGGGGCTATCGCTACCTCTACGTCATCGTGGACAAATTCACCAAGTGGGCTGAGGTGGAAGCCGTCCGCACAATCCCGGTAGGCTCGGCGGTCAAATTCATCAAGGGCCTCGTGAGCCGATTTGGGGTGCCCAACCGCATCATCACCGACAACGGTTAGCAATTCATCAGTAATCTCTACAAAACGTACTATGCTAACCTTCAAACGCAGATATGCTACACTTCGGTAGCACACCCCCGGAGCAACGGCCAGGCCGAGCGGGCCAACGCGGAGGTCCTGAGGGGTCTCAAAGCCAGGACCTTTAAGAAGAAGCTGGAAGCCTGCGGCAGGGGCTGGTACGACGAGCTCCAGTTCGTGTTGTGGTCAATCTGCACAACTGCGACCAAGCCGACTGGCGAGACCCTGTTCTTCCTCGTCTACGGAGCAGAAGCTGTTCTCCCTCACGAGGTCAGACGTCGCTCCGCACGGGTCCTGGCGTTCGACGAGACACAGCAGGACGCCATGCGGGGGACGAATCTCGTGCTGGGGGAGGAACATCGTCGAGAAGCCGTGCTGCGAGCGGCAAGGTATCAACAGGCGCTGCGACGATACCACTGCCACAACATCCACCCCAGAACTCTTGAGGTAGGGGATCTCGTGCTCAGACGGGTTCTCTCCAGGGAGGGGTTGCACAAGCTCTCTCCCATGTGGGAGGGCCCATTCAAGGTTGTTCATGTTTCCAGGCCTGGCTCCGCGCGCTTGGAGACCCCGGAGGGGGTACCCATCCAGAACGCGTGGAACATTCAACATCTCTTGAGGTTCTATACCTGAGCGAGGCCTAGCGCCTAAGAAAGGCCCGGTGCCTATGAAGAAGGTGAATGCCTGTGAAGCTGCTGTGTTTTGAGAAAGGCCCGGTGCCTGTGAAGAAGGTAAATTCCTGTGAAGCTGTTGTGTTTTGAGAAAGGCCCGGTGCCTGTGAAGAAGGTGAATGCCTGTGAAGCTGCTGCGATTTTTGAAAGGCCCGGTGCCTCTGAAGAAGGCGAATGCCTGTGAAGCTACTGCGTTTTGGGAAAGGCCTGGTGCCTGTGAAGAAGGCAAATGCCTGTGAAGCTCGCCGCCCGTGACACTCTCATGTAATAATGAGTGGGGTTGTACACACCCCGGAGTCTCCGGAGTGCCGCCCTCGGGCCTCGGGGGCTCCCACCCACGCCTAGTGGCAGCACTTAGCTCTGCGCTGGTGAGAAGACGCCGAAGACTAGAATAGGTGTCGGACGCGGATTTCCCATTTGCTTTTTGCAGTTGGCTTGTTTATTCCCGTTTGAAGTTTTATTGGAGTTGCTGACGTTCCTGGCTTGTGACTCTTTGTCTTTCTCGCTTGCTCGCCTCATTTTCTCTCGCACAAGTCCCGCGAGGGAGGTTCGCGGGCGTCCTCGCGAGTGTTTTCTGCCCCGATCGTTTGGAGATTTCCTATCCGAGTCCTCTGCGGGAGCACCCCTCCCAGTCTATGCCCCACGGGCATCGCGACATGAGCGCAGGACCTGGGCCGATCGCCCCCACGACCAAGATCGTAAGTTACCCTTTCTACTGATCCTTGCAGGGAACGAAGCGCACGACGAGGCCACGGCCTCAGGAGGCGAGGACCTCGCCAAGCCCCGCCAAGCTAAAACAGTTCCCGCACATGGGTGCGCGGCGCGGAAACACGGCGCAGAAATAGCGGAAACAGCGCGATGGTTAAACAGCAGCAGTTCTAACACACCCCCGCGGGGCCCTACATTACTTTCTATTTTCTGCGCAGGATAAGAAAGAAAACAAAACGGGCGCGATTCGTCCTGCTCCAACCCACAGCGAAGGCTCGAGCTGCTCCTAGGGTTCAGGCGGATCCCTCCTCTCGCTTCACCGGGGTGCGACGGCGGGCTGACCCGCTACCTTCACCCAGGCAGGTGCAACGGCACGGGGGCTCGTCGCGGCCACCGCTGGAGGAGCTGCTGCCTGAGAGGGGGTAGCCGAAGCTCAGCGAACCCCGAGCACCGCCTCCTGTACTCCAGTCACCATCTTCATCCTGGTCAGTGCCGAGGCTGGGCAGGCGGCCGCGGTCGTCGTCTTCAAGGCAGCACCCGGCACGGCGACCATCTTCCCCGAACACCCTCATGTAGAGGGTGGTGTCGCCATCAAACTTGAAGTACAGGGTGCACCACCGGCCCAGGCCGTGCGCGTGGGCAAACGTTTGCCAGCTGCGTGTCAGGGCCCCATTCCCAGAAACGGAGACCTCCAGCAAAGCCCAGGAGGCCCTGCTGTAGCAGCCGTCTGCTTGGAGCCAGAGGCCGCACCGAGCGCTGGCCGGCAGTTCATCTACGAAGAAACGGGGGAGCTGGAGCCGGGTGCTGGATGGGTCCGCCGACCACACGACGAACTCCGGCAGCACCTCCGCAGAGCGAAAGCGTGCCCCCCGTCGGCAACCGGGCGCTCACCACCACGCAGGGAACCACATCCATGGCCGCGGGAGGCCACCACGGGGACCGTGGTATACTTGCGAGCGCGGCCTTGGTCGCACTTGGTCAGGGGGGGGGAGTCAGGCCCTGCCTGGGGGGGGGCCTTTCCTTTCTCCGTGACCGAGAATCTCTTTGGGGCCATGGGGACGGTGAGTAGCCAACAAGAGAAGGAGCGGCAAGAAGGGCTGGGCGGAAGGGGCTCACGCAGCCCCGTACTTATAGCCGGAGGAGACCAACCGCCGAGCACCATGAACGTAGGTAATTATGACCGGTCACTCTGCATGCAAGGACTTGTCATGTCGTGCGGCTGCCGAAGCGTCGTGGGGAAGCGCATACGCCCACGTCCAATCAATCGCCATGCTGCGTCCGAGGTCGCAGGCTTTTGGGGCCCGGGGCGCTTCATGCTTGCCTCTTCACTTCCCTGCTAGGCCCAGCCCAGGCGCGCCTTGGGCCCGGGGGCTACTGTTGGCGTTCTGGGAACGGGGGTCCCCAAACTTGCCTGCCTGCGGCCCACGGCATGGCTCAAGTGGGGGCCCAGCGCGGCCAATCTTCATCAGCTCAAGCTCAAGACCCTCGCGAGGGGCCAAGCCTCGCGGGGCAGATGACAGAAAGCTTCCTCTGAGGCAGCCTCATAAGGCAGGCTTGCGAGGAGGCGGAGAGATAAAGGCAGGGATACCTCGCGAGGAGCCCGTGATGCATGGCATGATGATCGAGACCAGGCGGGCGCCAGGCGGGCGCCGGCCTGCGCAGTGTCCTTGTTTCCCCTTTGGTGCAAAGGGGGCAAGCACAGGCCAAGGCATCGGGCAAAGGTTACCATTCTGGTGCAACGAGACCAAGACTAGCAGAGCGGCAGGACGGAGGTCACCATGGAGCCCAAGATGGCGTCATCACCAGTGCTTTTGGCAGTCGAAGACCAGCTTGGTCAGGATAACTTGTAATATATGTTCCCCTTCAAAATGGCCAACTGTTAGCGCCCTTCCCGCTCATTATTTGGGGAGAGGCCCAGGGCCTCTATAAATAGAGCTAACCACCACAGAAGGGAGGAGAGGACACCCCGGAGGGACATCTAGAAATCTGGTAGAGGCCTAGCAGAGAGAGAGAGAGAGAGGTGACTGAACTCACCCTAGCAGTTCATCGCACCAGCTCAAGAACACCTCTCGCGAGGCTGTTCTTCCCTTCTACTGTTCATCATCAGCCCCTGAGGCTATCCACCACACCACACACTGGAGTAGGGTATTACACCACAACGGTGGCCCGAACCAGTATAAACCTCGTGTCCCTTATGTTGTTCGTTGTTTCCAGCTTAGATCGCGCGAGGAGATTGGACGTAGATCGGTAGGGGAGAGATCTCCGCGCGCACCCCAGTGTTCGAACCTCAAGGGTCTGCCGGAACCCGAAATCCGACAGATTTTTTCTGGAGGAAGACGAAGTGTGTGGGTGCAAGAATAAGTGGAGGGGGCACACGTGGGGTCCACGAGGCAGGGGGCGCGCCTAGGGGGGTGGGCGTGCCCTCCACCCTCGTGGCCACATGGTGGGTCCCCCTGGTGTGTTCTCAGTGCCAATAATTCTTAAATATTCTAGAAAAAATCATATTAAATTTTTAGGACATTTGGAGAACTTTTATTTTTGGGGTATTTTTTATTGCATGGATAATTCAGAAAACAGACCAAAAATACTATTTTTTCTTTATTAAATCTAAATAACAGAAAGTAAAAAGATGGTACGGAGAGTTGTGCTTTCTAACTTCATCCATCTCATTCTCATCAAAAGGAATCCACTAACAAGGTTGATCAAGTCTTGTTAACAAACTCATTCTGAATCGCATGAAACCGGAGAAATTTCGAGTAACACTAGGTTACCTCAACGGGGATATGCACGTCCCCAACAATAAGAATATCATATTTCTTCTTGACAGTATGAAGAGGAAATTCAAAACCTCCAATAATAATAGTTGAAATTTTCCCAATAGAATTAATACTGTGGACTTGAGGTTGTTTCCTCGGAAAGTGTACCGTATGCTCATTACCATTAACATGAAAAGTGACATTGCCTTTGTTGCAATCAATAATAGCCCCTGCAGTATTCAAAAAGGGTCTACCAAGAATAATAGACATTCTATCGTCCTCGGGAATATCAAGGATAACAAAGTCCGTTAAAATAGTAACGTTTGCAACCACAATAGGCACATCCTCACAAATACCGACAGATATAGTAGTTGATTTATTGGCCATTTGCAAACATATTTCAGTAGGTGTCAACTTATTCAAATCAAGTCTACGATATAAAGAGAGAGGCATAACACTAACACCGGCTCCAAGATCACATAAAGCAGTTTTAACATAGTTTCTTTTAGTGGAGCATGGTATAGTTGGTACTCTTGGATCTCCAAGTTTCTTTGGTATTCCACCTTTAAAAGTGTAATTAGCAAGCATGGTGGACATTTCAGCTTCCGGTATCTTTCTTTTATTAGTAACAATATCTTTCATATACTTAGCATAAGGATTCATTTTAAGCATATCAGTCAAACGCATACGCAAAAAGATAGGTCTAACCACTTCAGCAAAGCGCTCAAAATCCTCATCATCCTTTTTCTTGGATGGTTTGGGAGGAAAAGGCTTGGGTTTCTGAACCCATGGTTCTCTTTCTTTACCGTGCTTCCTAGCAACGAAGTCTCTCTTATCATAACATTGATTCTTTGATTGTGGGTTATCAAGATCAACAGCAGGTTCAATCTCTGCATCATTGTTATTACTAGGTTGAGCATCGACATGAACATCATCATTAATATATCACTAGGTTCATGTTCATTACTAGATTGTCTTTCAGCATGAGAAATAGAAATATCATTGGGATTCTCAGGTCTGTCAACAATAGGTTCACTAGAAGCATGCAAAGCCCTATGAAATTTCTTTTCTTCTTCTTACAAGAACTAGGTGCATCAACATTAATTCTCTGAGAATCTTGCTCAATTCTCTTAGGGTGGCCCTAAGGATTCAAAGGTTCTTGAGTCATTTTACCCCCTCTAGTCACAACTCTAACCACATTATCATTTTTCTTATTATTTAATTCATTGAGCAAATCATTTTGTGCTTTAAGTACTTGTTCTACTTGAGTGGTAACCATAGAAGCATGTTTACAAATAATTTTAAGTTCACATTTAACTCTAGACATATAATCACTCAAGTGTTCAATCATATAAGCATTACGTTTCAATTGTCAACCAACATAAGCATTGAAGTTTTCTTGTTTAACAAAAAAATTATCAAACTCATCTAAGCATTGGCTAGCAGACTTATAACGAGGGACATCACCTTCATCAAATCTATAGAGAGAATTTACCTTTACTACCTGTGTCGGGTTATCGAGACCATGTATTTCTTTAATAGGTGGTAAATTCTTAACATCTTCAGCTTTAATACCTTTTTCTTTCATAGATTTCTTTGCCTCTTGCGTATCTTCAGGACTGAGAAATAGAATACCCCTTTTCTTCAGAATTGGCTTAGGAGTTGGTTCAGGAAGTGTCCAATCATTTTCATTAGTCAACATATTATTCAATAGTAATTCATCTTGATCAATAGTTCTTTCCATGAAAACACAACCAGCACAACTATCCAGGTGGTCTCTGGAAGCATCGGTTAGTCCATTATAAAAGATATCAAGTATTTCATTTTTGTTGAGAGGATGATCAGGCAAAGCATTAAGTAATTGGAGAAGCCTCCCCCAAGCTTGTGGGAGACTCTCTTCTTCAATTTGCACAAAATTATATATTTCCCTTAAAGCAGCTTGTTTTTTATGAGAGGGGAAATATTTAGCAGAGAAATAATAAATCATATCCTAGGGACTACGCACACAACCAGGATCAAGAGAATTAAACCATGTTTTAGCATCACCCTTTAATTAGAACGGAAATAACTTAAGGATATAATAGTAGGGAGTTTTCTCATCATTAGTGAATTGGGTGGCTATATCATTTAATTTTGTAAGATGTGCCACAACAGTTTCAGATTCATAGCCATAGAAAGGATCGGATTCAACCAAAGTAATTATCTTAGGATCTATAGAGAAATGATAATCCTTATCAGAAATACAGATAGGTGAAGTAGCAAAAGCAGGGTCATATTTCATTCTGGCATTCAAAGAGTTTTCTTTAAGCTTAGCTAATAATTTATTAAGATCATATCTATCATTGCAAGCTAAAAAGTCTCTAGCAGTTTCTTCATCCATAACATAACCCTCAGGCACAACAGGCAATTCATATCTAGGGGTAGAATCTTCATCATCATTTTCATCAATATTATCAGTTTCAACAATTTCATTCTCTCTAACCCTAGCAAGTTGTTCATCAAGAAATTCACCTAATGGCACAGTATTATCAAGCATAGAAGTAGTTTCATCATAAGTACCACGCAAAGCAGAAGTGGAATCATCAATAACATGCAACATATCAGAATGAATAACATGAGTAGGTGTCGCAAGTTTACTGAAAACAGAAGGTGAATCAAGTGCAGAGCTAGATGGAAGTTCCTTACCTCCCCTCGTAGTTGAGGGAAAAATATTGGTTCTTTTATCTTTTAAGTTTTTCATAGTGATCAGCAGATATAAATCCCAAGTGACTCAAACAATAGAGCTATGCTCCCTGGCAACGGCGCCAGAAAATAATCTTGATAACCCACAAGTACAGGGGATCGCAACAGTTTTCGAGGGTAGAGTATTCAACCCACATTTATTGATTCGACACAAGGGGGGGCCAAAGAATATTCTCAAGTATTAACAGTTGAGTTTTCAATTCAACCGCATCTGAAAGACTTAATATCTGTAGCAAAGTATTTAGTAGCAAAGT
Source organism: Triticum aestivum (assembly GCF_018294505.1). NCBI lineage: Eukaryota > Viridiplantae > Streptophyta > Magnoliopsida > Poales > Poaceae > Triticum > Triticum aestivum. The sequence continues at coordinate 584,590,135 of NC_057806.1, read as the reverse complement.
AATATGATAGTAGCGGTAACAGTGGCAAAGGTAATAGTATTGGTTTTGTAGTGATTGTAACAGTAGCAACGGAAAAGTAACTAAGCAAAGATCAATATGTGGAAATCTCGTAGGCAATGGATCAGTGATGGATAATTATGTCGGATGCGATTCCTCATGCAACAGTTATAACATAGGGTGACACAGAACTAGCTCCTGATCATCAATTTAATGTAGGCATGTATTCCGAATATAGTCATACGTGCTTATGGAAAAGAACTTGCATATCTTTTGTCCTACCCTCCTGTGGCAGCAGGGTCCTATTGGAAACTAAGGGATACTAAGGCATCCTTTTAATAGAGTACCGGACCAAAGCATGAACTCCTCAAACTACGGTCATCACCGGTAAGTATCCCAATTATTGTCTAATGGATCATAACACATAATAGGTGACTATAGATTTGCAAGATAGGATCAAGAACTCACATATATTCATGAAAACATAATAGGTTCAGATCTGAAATCATGGCACTTGGGCCCTAGTGACAATCATTAAGCATAGCAAAGTCATAGCAACATCAATCTCAGAACATAATGGATACTAGGGATCAAACCCTAACAAAACTAACTCAATTACATGATAAATCTCATCCAACCGATCACCATCCAGCAAGCCTACGATGGAATTACTCACACACGGCGGTGAACATCATGAAATCGGTGATGGAGGAAGGTTGATGATGACGATGGAGACGGATTCCCCTCTCTAGAGCCCCGAACAGACTCCAGATCAGCCCTCCCGAGAGAGATTAGGGCTTGGCGGCGGCTCCATATCATAATACGCGATGAATCCTTCTCTCTGATTTTTTATCCCCGAACGTGAATATATAGAATTGGAGTCGAGGTCGGTGGAGCACCAAGGGGCCCACGAGGCACAGGGGCGTGCCCAGCGGGGTAGGCGCGCCCCCATCCTCGTGGACAGGGTGTGGGCCCCCTGGCCTTGATTCTTTCGCCAATTTTTATGTATTCCAAAAATATTCTTCGTTGATTTTCAGGTCATTTCGAGAACTTTTATTTCTGCACAAAAATAACACCATGGAAATTCTGCTGAAAAAGGCGTCAGTCTAGGTTAGTTCCATTCAAATCATGCAAGTTAGAGTCCAAAACAAGGGCAAAAGTGTTTGGAAAAGTAGATACGATGGAGACGTATCAGTGGTGTTGAACTTGATCATGTAGTTGAACTTGTGTGGGATGCTCAAGGTTGATGTAGCTCATCAAGGATTGGGAACACCACTTGTAGTTTGAGTTCATATACCTACATGGGTTAGTCTTGTAAGGAAGAGCACTTGTGTATCCAAATTGACAATCATGCATTTGATACCAAACGAAATTTGATATATAGAAATGGTCATAGGATATGTTGAAAGATTTCATGCTTCCTTGTCTTCAACCACCATATTGTAGAGACTTGGTGATGTAGAGATTGCTCAGGATGTGAGTGATTTGCAATCTCATAGATTTTGATTCATCCAAGTACCTACAAGGATTAGATAGCATGCAAGGGTGCAAATATATCCAAGACATATGATCATCATCATAAGAGAAACATCAAGGATTAGTCAAAGGCTCATGCCTTGCATGTATCCAAATGGAGTTTCTACTCCAAGTTTGAAGCATCAATGATGTTCAATTCACCTCTCAAACGGCAAAATACTTTTTCATCAAGTGGTTTGGTGAATATATGCGCCAACTGCTTATCGGTGCGAACATGCTTAAGATCAATGTCCCCTTTGGCAACATGATCTCGAATGAAATGATGACGAAGTTCAATATGCTTGGTTCGAGAATGTTGCACGGGATTATGAGAAATCTTAATATCACTTTCATTGTCACAAAGCAATGGAACATGTTTCACATAGATCCCATAATGTTTAAGAGTTTGGGTCATCCAAAGTAATTGACCACAACATGAACCGGCGGCAATGTATTCCTCTTCGGCAGTGGATAAGGATACCGAGTTTTTTTCTTGGATGAACAAGATACAAGAGATCTACCAAGAAATTGACAAGTACCCGAAGTATACTTTCTATCAACCTTGTCGCTGGCATAGTCCGAGTCGGAATAGCCAACAAGATCAAAAGAAGACCTCTTAGGATACCAAATGCCAAAATTTGGTGTATGAATTAGGTATCTCACTATCCTTTTCACAGCCTTAAGATGAAATTCTTTGGGGGTCGCTTGATATCATGCACACATTCACACACTTAGCATAATATCGGTACGGGAGGCACATAGATATAACAATGAACCAATCATAGAGCAATAAACCTTTTGGTCAACCGGTTTGCCATCCTTGGTCAAGTTAAGATGTCCAGTAGTAGGCATGGGAGTTTTCATACCTTTGCTTTCTTGCATGTTGAACTTCTTGAATAAGTCCTTGTATACTTTGTTTGGGAAACAAAGGTGCCTTCCTAAGTTTGCTTGATTTGCAAACCAAGGGAGAATTTGAGTTCACTCATCATAGACATCTCAAACTTCTCCGACATGAGCTTTCCAAACTTTTCACTAAAATGAGGGTTAGTTGAACCAAATATGATATCATCAACATAAATTTGGCACACAAATAATTCACCATCAACCCTTTTAGTAAAAAAGAGTAGAATCAATCTTTCCAATCTCAAAGCCTTTTTCAATAAGGAACTTGGTCAAGCATTTGTACCACGCTCTAGGAGCTTGTTTAAGACCATAAAGAGCTTTGTGAAGTTTGTAAACATGATCGTGTTTCTTAGGGAGGTTGTTTAACATAAACTTCCTCCTCAATTTCACCATTTAGGAAAGCACTTTTAATGTCCATTTGGTACAAGGTGATATCATGGTGATTAGCATAGGCAAGTAATATGTGGATGGACTCAAGTCTAGCAACGGGGGCATATGTCTCACCAAAGTCCATACCTTTGACTTGAGTGTAGCCTTGGGCGACGAGACGTGCTTTGTTGCAAACAACTGTCCATCTTCGACTTGCTTGTTGCGAAACACCCATTTGGTATCGATGATGTTGTGGTTGTTGTCGGGCTTCTCGACCAATGTCCACACTTGGTTTCTCTCAAAGTTGTGTGGCTCTTCGTGCATGGCATTTATCCAATCCGGATCTTCCAATGCTTCTTCAACCTTCATAGGTTCAATGCTAGAGATGAATGAATAATGTTCACAAAAATGAGCCAAACAAGTTTTAGAGAGAGTGATTCTCCCAGTTTGAATATCGTTGAAAGATTTGTTCAATGGGATGGTCTTGTGAAACTCTTGCTCGAACTCGTGAGAGCTTTTGTTTGGGTCGGGTGAGGCATCTTCTTCATCATCTCGTTCTTCTTCTTGGCCTTCTTCGTTGTTGATGTTGTCGTTCTCTTGTCGAGGTGGAGAAGGAGGTTGATGAGGTTCATCTTGGTGTACTTTCTCGTTTTCTTCATCTTGGCGTGTTCCACTTGTGGATGCTTCCATGTCAACTCTTGGTTCACCTTGTTGTGAGGTAGAAGCTTCCACTTGGACAAACGAGGTACTCTCCTTCACCTCCGTTGGACGAATCTTGCCAATAGAAAAGTCTTGGATTGCTTCCAGAGGGTCTTTATCTCCTACATAAATTGGCAATTGCTCTACTTGTGAGCCGTTAGATTCATCAAACTTCACACCTACCGTTTCTTCAACCTTTCAGGTGAAATTGTTGTAGACACGGTAAGTGTGAGAGTTTGAGCCATAACCAAGTAGGAAACCCTCATGAGATTTAGGAGCAAATTTAGAATGACGATGCTTATCAAGAATGTAGCACTTTGAGCCAAATACTCCGAAGTATCCAACTTGGGGTTTGTTACCGGTAAGAAGCTCGTATGCCGTCTTGCCGAGTAGCTTGTGAAGATACAAGCGATTTGTTGCATGACAAGCTGTCTCAAACGCTTCCGCCCAAAAATGTTTTGGCGTCTTGTACTCATCAAGCATCGTTCTCGCCATCTCAATAAGAGTCCGGTTCTTCCTCTCAACAACTCCATTTTGTTGAGGTGTGTACGTAGCCGAGAACTCGTGTGAAATTCCTTCTTCGTCAAGAAAGGTATCTACATTTTTGTTCTTGAACTCCGTTCCATTGTCGCTTCGAACCTTCTTGATCTTCACTTCAAATTGATTTTGAGCCTTCCTAGTAAAGTTCTTGAAGATCTTTTGGACCTGCGATTTATCATCAAGAAAGAACACCCACGTAAATCTTGAAAAATCCTCGACTATGACTAGACTAAATGAGTTACCACCGAGACTTTTGTAGGAATTGGGACCAAAGAGATCCATATGAAGTAGCTCGAGCGGTCTTCTCGTGGTCATGACGTTCTTCACAGGATGACTTCCTCCAACTTGTTTTCCTGCTTGACAAGTACTGTACAAACTATCCTTGTGAAATATAACATCTTTCACTCCAAGGATATGATCACCTTTAATAAACTTATCAAGATTTCGCATGCCCACATGACCTAATTAACCTTCTATGCCACAACCAACCTTTAGAAGATTTAGCAATTAAGCAATTTCTAGGTTGAGCCTTTTTAGTGAAATCAACAATGTAGAGATCACCTCTACGTATACTGGTAAAGACCATATTGTGGTTATCTCTATGAAACACTTGGCAATCTACTTTGGTAAATAGGACATTGAAACCAAAGTCAGCAAGTCTAGATACGTAAAGTCAATTGTATCCAAGAGATTCAACGAGCATAACATTTTGTATGGAGCTATCATGTGATATGGCCACCTTACCAAGGCCAACCACCTTACCCTTTGAGTTGTCACCAAAAGTGACATACTTTCGAGGGTCGTCGTTTTCAGCAAGCTCACGAAACTTATCCTTGTCTCCGGTCATGTGATCGGTACACCCACTATCAAGAACCCATTCCTTTCCTCCAGCCATGTATCCGCGAAGATTAGCCATAAGACCAAAGTGTCTCATAGACTCATCGAGATCAAAGTCACTATCATCATCCTCATCATAGTATCCATGTTCAACATTGTCTTGTGATGGATCAATTCCTGGAGAGGGTAATTCATTAGATAAATGGTCATCACAAAAGTCGTCTTTATGAATTCTAATGGCTTCGGAGATGATATTGCTAATGATTCCAACATCTCCTTTGGCACGCATAAGATTAGTAAGCTCAAGTAGACTTATAAAGAATTTCATCCAAGTTTTGCAAGGAATAGTTTGGAAATCGTTCCTCAAGAAATCTCCATATGGTGTAGACACAATCAAGAGCAGACAAGCTAGCAAACAAGTTTCTAGGCAATCCTCTAGTGATTAAATTGACAGGTCTAAGATTACGGATCATGTCAATAGACTCATCAAAGGTAGGATGCAAAGGATCAACATGAGGTGCACAAGGGCTAGTAATGTACTTGTTCAAATGATATTCATTGAAAATCTCAAGCATCTCGATTTTCCACTCATGAAAGAACTCTCCATCAAGTATAGGCACTCTACGTCTAAGACTCCCCAACGTAGACTCATCCATCTTCCTCCAAAGGTGTTTAAACCAAAGCAATGGAGACCAATGCTTTGGTACTAATTGAAAGGATCGAGAAGAGGTGTCTAGAGGGGGGTGAATAGACTCGTAACAAAGAAAAGTAGCAGTTTTTAATTTCTTCAAGCTAAGGTGGAGTTTTAGCACAAGTTTAAACATTCACAATACATTCAAGCAAGCATGGAAAGAGTACATGAGCAGCGGAAAGTAAAGCATGCAATTTGCAAGAAAGTAAAGGGATGGGATTGGAGTGTGCAAATGCAATTGGAGACATAGAGATTTTTGGCGTGGTTCCGATAGGTGGTGCTATTGTGCATCCACATTGATGGAGACTTCAACCCATGGAGGGTAACGGTTGCGCGATCCATGAAGGGCTCCACCCACGAAGGGTCCACGAAGAAGCAACCTTGTCTATCCCACCATGGCCATCGCCCACGCAGGACTTGCCTCACTAGGGTAGATCTTCACAAAGTAGGCGATCTCCTTGCCCGTACAAACTCCTTGGTTCAACTCCACAATCTTGACGGAGGCTCCCAAGTGACACCTAACCAATCTAGGAGACACACCACTCTCCAAAAGGTAATAGATGGTGTGTTGATGATGAACTCCTTGCTCTTGTGCTTCAAATGATAGTCTCCCCAACACTCAACTCTCTCTCACTGATTTGGATTTGGTGGAAAGATGATTTGAGTGGAAAGCAACTTGGGAAGGCTAGAGTGTTTCTCTTGGTCTCAACACATGAGTACGTGGTTCTCTCTCAGAAAATGAATGCTGAAGTGTAGGCACGTTCTGATGGCTCTCCTTGCTAATGAAGGAAGGGTGGAGGGGTATATATAGCCTCCACACAAAATCTAACTATTACACACAATTTACCAAACTCGGTGGGACCGAATCAGAAAACTCGGTCAGACCGATTCAGTTCATAATGTGACTGTTAGGCACGATGGGACCGATATGATCAACTCGGTGGGACCGATGTGATAGGGTTAGTGTAAAACCTCATCTCGGTTTGACTGATTACACAAACTCGGTTAGACCGGTTTTGGTAATAAGCAAAACAGAGAGTTGGTCAGGCAAACTCGTTGGGACCGATTGCTTATCTCGGTGGGACCGAAATAATTGCAACACGTAACAGAGAGTTTGCAAGCCCATCTTGGCGAGACCGAGATCTCATCGGTGAGACCGAATTTATTAGGGTTTCTGGCAGTGGCTATGTCAAGTGAACTCGGTGGCGCTGGATGGATCAAATCACTGTGGGGCCGAGTTTGACTTTTGGTTTGGGACATATGTGGATATGAGAAAGTGGTTGAGGGCTTTGGAGCATATCACTAAGCACTTTGAGCAAGCAAGCCATTAAGCAACACCTCATCCCCTTTTAATAGTATTAGATTTCCTAAGGACTCAATGTGATCTTGGATCACTAAACTGAAATTGTAGAGCCTTGAGCTTTTGAGCTTGTGCCAATCCTTTGTCCTTAGCATCTTGAAGGGGTTCCACATCCTCTTGTCCATGCCACTCCATCTGTTGAACTTATCTGAAATATACTAGATAAAAACATTAGTCCAACAAGATATATGTTGACATTAATTACCAAAACCACCTAGGGAGCACTCGTGCTTTCAGCCTCCATGAGCTCCAGGTGCCACCTATAGAGCTCTTGCATGTAGGCCTCGTCGGTGGCCTCGGCCTCGAGCCGCTCCCACGCCTAGCAGTCCTTCCACTCCATAGCCGAGCTCACCACCCCTGTCTCCGCTGGGACGAGGTCAACCGGACATGCGCCACAAAGGAAATTGAGCTTGGCCGATGTGACATGGTAGCGGACCTGCCAGCGATCGTACTACATGGATGTGAGCTCGGCCGTGTGGAAACTACCGAGCCACCAGCGGGTGTGGGTCTCCCGATCCGTAATCACGTCGACCCACGTACTACTAGGGAAAAGCCTAGCGGTAGTGTGGGTTTTTGGCCTACCAGTAGCGTGGGTGATCGCGCTACAGCTAAAGGTTAGCATTAGCATTGGTTTACCTGCGCTACTGCTATATCCATTTAGTAGTAGCGCTTCCTGCAAAAGGCACTATTGATAACTACTAGTAGTGCGTCTCATTGCCCGTGCTACTACTATTATTCGGTATTCTATTTATTTTTTAGTTTATGTCATATTCATACACCTTTATACAAGTTTTCATATAGTAGCAATTTAGAGATTGTTTTTACATCATAATGAATTATTACATCACTGGGTGAAAGAATCGTGGACGAGTTTCAAGTGGATGGACATCCACTTGAAACTAATCCGCGATTCTTTCACCCAATGATATAATAAATATCAACATCATATCATTAACAACTTATCATCATAATACATCATTGTCATATAACACCTCCTCATGATCATCATTTTCATCAATGAGACATCATATAGCAAGTTGGTCACTAGTCATAATCACAACTCCTCCTCATCATCATCAACTCTAACTAGCACATAATAAAACATTGTACCTAGGACCTACTTCTCTCTCATAGGACCTACTACCCTCTCTTAGGTAAAATATATAGCATAAAACAAGATAGGCCCTGACTCTCCATTATGGAGAATGGAGATTATCATGTCTCCAATTCTTGCGCTTCGGACAATGTTGCTTCCAAGTAGTTTCCTACGATTGACCATACATTTTTTCCAATATTTGATTGTCATTTCTTCATCGGTTTTAGAAATCCGGTATGAACAGGAGTGATTCGTAGGTTGACCTGGCCGTAAGTTCGAAACATCAAGGCGACCTTTCAGAAACATCAGATGAGGCACACAATCCTTCAGGATTTTCTGTTGAAAAACATAGTAATAACTTCGTAGTTAGCAATGTAGTTGAGTTTTAGAAGAATTTATGCAAAAGATGCACGGATGTCGTAATATTAAAAAAATCTTACCATGACATCTCCATGGATGTTACCGTAGTTCAACACATGTACTAGTGGCACGTATTAACCATAATGTGGAGGAGTTTGATAATAGATATTGTAATTCTCAAGATCAGTAATAAATGAGATCGGATGATTTTTCTCCTGATAAGTTAATTCTGAGCCATCGGTGTAGTAGGTTCTATCTACCATCTTCCACACATTCATTGAAGAATGAAAATAAGCTATCAATGGAAATAAGCTGTCAACTATTCTGAAATAAACAATATAAATTACTTAATAACTATGTTTGAGAAACTCACATTGCAGAAGAATTGGAAGCGTATCAACAAGGACCCAAATGTCCATGTTATCTTGATCGATGTCAGGATCACCAAGATCCATGGTGACAAGCATACCCTCATGAAAAGCATACATCTTGCAAAGTGCTTCCTAATTCAGGCAACCAAAATGGGTTATGCTCTCAGAATTGTATGGATTTACATAAAAATCCATACCATGTAACTGAATTATCTTTGTTTTCATCCATTCATGATCTTAAAAATCCATCCTCTCCAAGACATAGCATCTTGCATGGCATGGGATAAGCTAGTCGAATTGTAAAAGATGAAAATTACACATTGAAGAAGCAGAAGCCGTGCTTAATTACGAAAGAAAACACTTGTCATCGTTTCGTACCATTTCAACATCAAAGGTCTCCTGAAGCTTAATGCTAAAGCGCCAACCTTCTACCAAGTGAGGCCCGTCGCACTGACCCCGGTCGTTGCCGCACCAGTCGCACTCCTCCGGGAGACTTTCATCGTCCGACGACGACATCGACAATATTTCCTATGTTCATAATTGAAAAATTAAACTTGTACAATTAAATATATGTACTACAAAAACTAAATTAGATCATTATTATTCATCACGGTTTGTCTATCGGTCTGTCGAGTCTTTTCTTGAAAACTCTCAACTCACGTGGTGTATACATTCGACTGTTGGTGATGGTCGCTCCTCCTTTCGTCCTCGAGTGCATTACACCAAAATGTCTAGCACACGGGAACGAAGGAGAACCAACCCCCACGATGATGTCTACTACACAACCTTCTTCTTGTAGACGTTGTTGGGCCTCCAAGTGCAGAGGTTTGTAGGACAGTAGCAAATTTCCCTCAAGTGGATGACCTAAGGTTTATCAGTCCATAGGAGGCATAGGATGAAGATGGTCTCTCTCAAGCAACCCTGCAACCAAATAACAAAGAGTCTCTTGTGTCCCCAACACACCCAATACAATGGTAAATTGTATAGGTGCACTAGTTCGGCAAAGAGATGGTGATACAAGTGGTATATGGATGGTAGATAAAGGTATTTGTAATCTGAAATTATAAAAAAAGCAAGGTAACTAATGATAAAAGTGAGCATAAACGGTATTGCAATGCGTGGAAATAAGGCCTAGGGTTCATACTTTCACTAGTGTAAGTTCCCTCAACAATGATAACATAATTGGATCACATAAATATCCCTCAACATGCAACAAAGAGTCACTCCAAAGTCACTAATAGCGGAGAACGAACGAAGAGATTATGGTACGGTACGAAACCACCTCAAAGTTATTATTTCCAATCAATTTGTTGGGCTATTCCTATAAGTGTCACAAACAGCCCTAGAGTTCGTACTAGAATAACACCGTAAGACACAAATCAACCAAAACCCTAATGTCACCTAGATACTCCAATGTCACCTCAAGTATCCGTGGGTATGATTATACAATATGCATCACACAATCTCAGATTCATCTATTCAACCAACACAAAGGACCTCAAAGAGTGCCCCAAAGTTTCTACCGAAGAATCACGACAAAAACATGTGCCAACCCCTATGCATAGGTTCATGGGCGGAACCCGCAAGTTGATCACCAAAACATACATCAAGTTAATCACGTGATATCCCATTGTCACCACAGATATCTACGGCAAGACATACATCAAGTGTTCTCAAATCTTTAAAGACTCAATCTGATAAGATTACTTCAAAGGGGAAACTCAATTCAGTACAAGAGATAAGAGGGGGGAAGAGAAACATAGGATCCAACTATAATAGCAAAGCTCGCGATACATGAAGATCGTATCACCTCAAGAACACGAGAGAGAGAGATCAAACACATAGCTACTGGTACATACCCTCAGCCCCAAGGCAGAACTACTCCCTCCTCGTCATGGAGAGCACCGGGATGATGAAGATGGCCACCGGAGAATGGGTCTAGATTGGCTTTCGGTGGTTACGGAGGCTTCTGGCGGCGGAACTCCCGATCTATTGTGCTCCCGGATGTTTTTAGGGTATATGGAGATATATAGGCGGAAAAGGTACGTCAGGGGGGCCACGAGGGGCTCATGAGGGTGGAGGGCACGCCCAGGGGGGTGGGCGCGCCCCCCTTCCTCGTGGACTCCTCGTAGGTTCCCCGACGTGCACTCCAAGTCTTCTGGGCTTATTTCCTTCCAATAATGAGTTCCGTGAAGTTTCAGGTCAATTGGACTCCGTTTGATTTTCCTTTTCTTTGAAACCCTAAAACAGGGTAAAAACAGAAACTGGCATTGGGCTCTGGGTTAATAGGTTAGTCCCAAAAATGATATAAAAGTGTATAATAAAGCCCATAAACATTCAAAATAGTATATAATATAGCATGGAGCAATCAAAAATTATAGTTACGTTGGAGACGTATCAGCATCCCCAAGCTTAATTCCTGCTTGTCCTCGAGTAGGTAAATGATAAAAAACAGAATTTTTGATGCGGAGTGCTACTTGGCATGATTTCAATGTAATTCTTCTTAATTGTGGTATGAATATTCAGATCCGAAAGATTCAAGACAAAAGTTCATATTGACATAAAAATAATAATACTTCAAGCATACTAACTAAGCAATCATGTCTTCTCAAAATAACATGGCCAAAGAAAGTTCATCCCTACAAAATCATATAGTTTAGTCATGTTTCATTTTCGTCACACAAGAATGCTCTCATCATGCACAACCCCGATGACAAGCCAAGCAATTGTTTCATACCTTAGTAATCTCAAACCTATAAACCTTCACGCAATACATGAGCGCGACCCATGGATATAGCACTATGGGTGGAATAGAATATAATTAGGGGGTTATGTGGAGAAGACAAAAAGGAGAAAGTCTCACATCAACGAGGCGAATCAATGGGCTATGGACATGCCCACCGATTGATGTTAATGCAAGGAGTAGGGATTGCCATGCAACGGATGCACTAGACCTATAAATGTATGAAAGCTCAACAAAAGAAACTAGTGGGTGTGCATCCAACTTGCTTGCTCACGAAGACCTAGGGCACTTGAGGAGGCCCATTGTTGGAATATATAAGCCAAGTTCTATAATGAAAAATTCCCACTAGTATATGAAAGTGACAAAACAAGAGACTCTCTATCATAAAGATCATGGTGCTACTTTGAAGCACAAGTGTGGAAAAAGGATAGTAGCATTGTCCCTTTTATTTTTTATTTTTTTATTTGGCCTTTCCCTTTTTTAATTGGCCTTTCTCTTTTTTTTATTTGGCCCCCTTTTTTTATTTGGCCTTTATTTTTTTTTCTTTTGTTGGGATAATGCTCTATTAATGATGATCATCACACTTCTATTTATTTACAACTCAATGATTACAACTCGATACTAGAACAAAGTATGACTCTATATGAATGCCTCCGATGGTGTACCGGGATTGCGATGAATCAAGAGTGACATGTATGAAAGAATTATGAACGGTGGCTTTGCCACAAATACTATGTCAACTACATGATCATGCTAAGCAATATAACAATGATGAATGTGTCATGATAAACGGAACGGTGGAAAGTTGCATGGTAATATATCTCGGAATGGCTATGGAAATGCCATAATAGGTAGGTATGGTGGCTGTTTTGAGGAAGATATAAGGAGGTTTATGTGTGACAGAGCGTATCGTATCACGGGGTTTGGATGCACCGGTGAAGTTTGCACCAACTCTCAGTGTGAGAAAGGGCAATGCACGGTACCGAAGAGGCTAGCAAGGATGGAAGGGTGAGAGTGCGTATAATCCATGGACTCAATATTAGTCATAAAGAACTCACATACTTATTGCAAAAATCTACAAGTCATCAAAACCTCGGCACTACGCACATGCTCCTAGGGGGATAGATTGGTAGGAAAAGACCATCGCTCGTCCCCGACTGCCACTCATAAGGAGGACAATCAAATAACACCTCATGTTTCAAATTTGTTACACAATGTTTACCATACGTGCATGCTACGGGACTTGCAAACTTCAACACAAGTATTCCTCAAATTCACAACTACTCAACTAGCACGACTTTGATATTATTACCTCCATATCTCAAAACAATCATCAAGCATCAAACTTCTCTTAGTATTCAATACACTCATAAGAAAGTTTTATTATTAATCTTGTATACCTAGCATATTAGGATTTTAAGCAAATTACCATGCTATTAAGACTCTAGAAATAATCTAAGTGAAGCATGAGAGTTCATCTATTTCTTCAAAATAAAACTACCACCATGCTCTAAAAGGTATAAGTGAAGCACTAGAGCAAATGACAAACTACTCCGAAAGATATAAGTGAAGATCAATGAGTAGTCGAATAATTATGCAACTATGTGAAGACTCTCTAACATTTAATAATTTCAGATTTTGGTATTTTATTCAAACAGCAAGCAAAGCAAAATAAAATGACATTCTAAGAATGGGAAACATCATGTGAAGAAGAAAAAACTTAGGATCAACAGAAACTAACCGATAGTTGTTGAATAAGAAAGGTGGGATGCCAACTGGGGCATCCCCAAGCTTGAGCTTTTGTGTCTCCTTAATTCCTCTCATATCACGGTCTCCCTAAATCTCAAAAGCTTCATCCACACAAAACTCAACAAGGACTCATGAGATAAGTTAGTATAAACCATTGCAAAAACCTTATCATACTCTACTGTAGAAAATCACTAAAATTATTATTCAACATTGCATACTAAATGTCTCTGCATATTTAATAGTCATATCCTCAAATAGAATCATTAAAGAAGCAAACATATGCAAACAATGCTAACATAACAGCAATCTGCCTAAACAGGATAGTCTATAAAGAATGCTGCAACATCCATACTTCCCTAGCTCCAAAAATTATGAAAGAAAATTACCACTTTAGTAAATTTATGAGAGCTTAATATGCAAAAGGTTTCAACATTTTATCACATTCTGACTTTTCTAGGGAATTATTGCAACAGCGGTAAACTTTCTGTTTTCAAACAGCAACATGTATACTTGTAACATAGGCATAGTAAAGGCTATCAATGCCACTTTTATTGAAATAAAATATGCAAAACATTGTTCTAAATAACAGCAAGGACATCCTAACAAAATAAATTGACGCTCCAAGCAAAACACATATCATGTGGCGAATAAAAATATAGCTCCAAGTAAAGTTACCGATGAACGAAGACGAAAGAGGGGATGCCTTCCGGGGCATCCCCAAGCTTATGCTCTTGGTTGTCCTTTCATATTACCTTGGGGTGCCTTGGGAATCCCCAAGCTTAGGCTCTTGCCACTCCTTATTCCATAGTCCATCGAATCCTTACCCAAAACTTGAAATCTTCACAACACAAAACTTAACAGAAAACTCGTAAGTTCTGTTAGCGAAAGAAAACAAAACACCACTTCAAGGTACTGTAATGAACTAATTATTTATTTATATTGGTGTTAAACCTACTTTATTCCAACTTATATGGTTTATAAACTATTTTACTAGCCATAGATTCATCAAAATAAGCAAACAACACAATGAAAACAGAATCTATCAAAAACAGAACAGTCTGTAGTAATCTGGATCAAACGTATACTTCTGGAACTAATAAAATTCTAAAATAAATTTCTGGACCTGAGTAATTTATCTATTAATCATCTGAAAAAATAATTAACTAAATATCACTCTCCAAATAAAAATGGCAGCAGTTCTCGTGAGCGCTAAAGTTTCTGTTTTTTACAGCATGATCAACAAGACTTTCCCCAAGTCTTCCCAAAGGTTCTACTTGGCACAAACACTAATTAAAAGCATCAAACCACATCTAAACGGAGGCTAGATGAATTATTTATTACTAAACAGGAGCAAAAATCAAGGAAAAAAATTTGTGTTGCCTCCCAACAAGCACTATCGTTTAACGCCCCTAGCTAGGCATGATGATTTCAACGATGCTCACATAAAAGATAAGAATTGTAACATAAAGAGAGCATCTTGAAGAATATGACTAGCACATTTAAGCCTAACCCACTTCATATGCATAGGGATTTTGTGAGCAAACAACTTGTGGGAACAAGAATCATCTTGCATAGGAAGGTAAAACAAGCATAACTTCAAAGTTTTAAGCACATAGAGAGGAAACTTGATATTATTGCAATTCCTACAAGCATATGTTCCTCCCTCATAATAATTTTCAGTAGAATCATGAATGAATTCAACAATATAACCAGCACCTAAAGCATTCTTTTCATGATCTATAAGCATAGAAATTTTATCACTCTCCACACAAGCAAAATTCTTCTCATTAATAGTAGTGGGAGCAAACTCAACAAAATAACTATCATGGGATTGAAAATTGAAATCAAGATGACAAGTTTCATTGTTATTATTATTCTTTAAAGCATATGTGTCATCACAATAATCATCATAGATAGGAGGCATGCTTTCATCATAATAAATTTGCACATCAAAACTTGGGGGACTAAAAATATCATATTCATCAAACATAGCATCTCCAAGCTTGTGGCTTTGCATATCATTAGCATCATGGATATTCAAGGAATTCATACTAAAAAACATTGCAATCATGCTCATCATTCAAAGATTTAGTGCCAAACATTTTATAGATTTCTTCTTCTAGAACTTGAGCACAATTATCCTTTCCATCATACTCACGAAAGATATTAAAAAGGTGAAGCGTATGAGACAAGCTCAATTCCATTTTTTAATTTTCTTTTATAAACTAAACTAGTGATAAAACAAGAAACTAAAAGACTCGATTGCAATATCTAAAGATATACCTTCAAGCGCTAACCTCCCCGGCAATGGTGCCATAAAAGAGCTTGATGTCTACTACACAACCTTCTTCTTGTAGACGTTGTTGGGCCTCCAAGTGCAGAGGTTTGTAGGACAGTAGCAATTTTCCCTCAAGTGGATGACCTAAGGTTTATCAATCCGTAGGAGGCGTAGGATGAAGATGGTCTCTCTCAAGCAACCCTACAACCAAATAACAAAGAGTCTCTTGTGTCCCCAACACACCCAATACAATGGTAAATTGTATAGGTGCACTAGTTCGGCAAAGAGATGGTGATACAAGTGGTATATGGATGGTAGATAAAGGTATTTGTAATCTGAAATTATAAAAACAGCAAGGTAACTAATGATAAAAGTGAGCGTAAACGGTATTGCAATGCATGGAAATAAGGCCTAGGGTTCATACTTTCACTAGTGTAAGTTCCCTCAACAATGATAACATAATTGGATCACATAACTATCCCTCAACATGCAACAAATAGTCACTCCAAAGTCACTAATAGCGGAGAACGAACGATGAGATTATGGTAGGGTACGAAACCACCTCAAAGTTATTCTTTCCAATCAATCCGTTGGGCTATTCCTATAAGTGTCACAAACAGCCCTAGAGTTCGTACTAGAATAACACCTTAAGACACAAATCAACCAAAACCCTAATGTCACCTAGATACTCCAATGTCACCTCAAGTATCCGTGGGTATGATTATACGATATGCGTCACACAATCTCAGATTCATCTATTCAACCAACACAAAGGACCTCAAAGAGTGCCCCAAAGTTTCTACCGGAGAATCACGACAAAAACATGTGCCAACCCCTATGCATAGGTTCATGGGTGGAACCCGCAACTTGATCACCAAAACATACATCAAGTTAATCACGTGATATCCCATTGTCACCACAGATATCCACGGCAAGACATACATCAAGTGTTCTCAAATCTTTAAAGACTCAATCCGATAAGATTACTTTAAAGGGGAAACTCAATTCATTACAAGAGAGAAGAGGGGGAGGAGAAACATAGGATCCAACTATAATAGCAAAGCTCGCAATACATCAAGATCGTATCACCTCAAGAACACGAGAGAGAGAGAGAGATCAAACACATAGCTACTGGTACATACCCTCAGCCCCGAGGGAGAACTACTCCCTCCTCGTCATGGAGAGCACCGGGATGATGAAGATGGCCACCGGAGAAGGATTGCCCCCTCCGGCAGGGTGCCGGAACGGGTCTAGATTGGCTTTCGGTGGCTACGGAGGCTTCTGGCGGCGGAACTCCCGATCTATTGTGCTCCTGGATGTTTTTAGGGTATATGGAGATATATAGGCGGAAAAGGTACGTCAGGGGGGCCACGAGGGGCTCATGAGGGTGGAGGGCGCGCCTAGGGGGGTGTGCGCGCCCCCCTACCTCGTGACCTCCTCGTAGGTTCCCCGACGTGCACTCCAAGTCTTCTGGGCTTATTTCCTTCCAATAATGAGTTCCGTGAAGTTTCAGGTCAATTGGACTCCGTTTGATTTTCCTTTTCTTCGAAACCCTAAAACAGGGTAAAAACAGAAACTGGCACTGGGCTCTGGGTTAATAGGTTAGTCCCAAAAATGATATAAAAGTGTATAATAAAGCCCATAAACATTCAAAATAGTAGATAATATAGCATGGAGCAATCAAAAATTATAGATACATTGGAGACGTATCACACGACAACAGTCGGGATTCTTCGTTCTCTCATATATGGTGGAGACTCTCCCTCACTGATTCCTCTCTAAATTTTGCAACCGTCGGTGATGGTTGTTGTCGGTGTCAAAATGGGCGGATCTCGGGTAGGGGGTCCCGAACAGCGCGTCTAAGGCAGATGGTAATAGGCGGCGGGGGACACAATGTTTACCCAGGTTCGGGCCCTCTCGATGGAGGTAATACCCTACGTCCTGCTTGATTGATCTTGATGGTCTGAGTATTACAAGAGTTGATCTACCACGAGATCGTAGAGGCTAAACCCTAGAAGCTAGCCTATGATTATGATTGTTGTTCTATGGACTAAACCCTCCGGTTTATATAGACACTGGAGGGGGCTAGGGTTACATAGAGTCGGTTACAAGGGAGGAGATCTACATATCCGAATTGCCAACCTTGCCTTCCACGCAAAGGAGAGTCCCACCCGGACACGGGACAAAGTCTTCAATCTTGTATCTTCATAATCCAACAGTCCGGCCGAAGGATATAGTCCGGCTGTCCGAGGACCCCCTAATCTAGGACTCCCTCAGTAGCCCCTGAACTAGGCTTCAACGACGATGAGTCCGGCGCGCAGATTGTCTTCGGCATTGCAAGGCGGGTTCTTCTCCAAGTTCCGAATATCTGTCGAATAGTGTCCGGCTTCCCATGAATGTTGCACCCCTTGGCTTATGCACCTAATAATGGCTATCCTCCACGTGTTGAACGAATGCGAGAAGTCGGGGCATTTTTACACTTGCCACCCTAACCATGTGAGTAAATTGTCTATTTAAAGAGACGGGGATCCTTAGATCCAGATCACACCATCCTCCCACAGGGAGTATCCATCAGAGCACGCCCGAAAAAAGTCCATCTCATCATGGTCGGCCATCGCAGCTCCTCCTCTCGCTCCCGTAGCCCTAAGCCAAGCGATTGGAAGAAGTGGTCCATCCCCCACAGCCAATTAGTAGAGTTACAGACCCAGGGGTTTCTCCCCCAGCGTATATGGTCCCCGTTCGAGCCAGACTTGCCACTTACAATGGCGGGGAGCAAGCGGAGAGCTTTCCCAACCCATCATGGGGGAGCGGGTATGCCTTGTCCCTTACTTATTGAGGGGGCTTGGATTTCCAATCCATCCGTTCCTCCACGGGCTCCTGGAGTTCTACGGCCTCCAGCTGCATAACTTTACTCCCGCCTCCATATTACACATCACTGGCTACGTTGCCCTTTGCGAGTTGTTTTTGGGCTGCGAAGCTCATTTCGAGCTATGGAAGGGGCTATTCTGCCTCCTACCCTGTACACAGGAGGGGTTAATATATCAAGTGGGCGGAGCCGAGATATGGCGCATCGCCGGGACCGGATACCTGTCTGGTACTCCGAAGAAGACATCCGAAGACTGGCCTTCGGAATGGTTTTGTATGGAGTACATCCCCCTTCCGTACCCTATTCGGATGGGCCTTCCTAAGTTCAATAACGCCCCTTTGAATAAACACTGCATCTGGCGCCCTCGGAGCCCCCAGGAGGAATATAACAGAGAGGACCTGTACCTAATGGGCCGGATAAAAATGCTGGCCAAATCAGGATTGACAATAATCGAGGTCATGTCAATATGTATAATGTGGGGGTGCGGCCACTTCAATATCGGGGACAACCCATGTGGCACTTTAATGGAGAAGACGATGCCACCCGCTGCGGTCGTAAGGGACCGGACTCCATCGCTGCTCTAGCGAAAATACTGTCTAATTTATACAAAGGAGAGGAAGAGGAGTTCATTCGCATTAAGCCACGGGATGGATTCTCCATTTACAACCCCCAAACTGGGTGAGCTGCTACTTTCTACTCCAGACCTTCCCGCATTCTTTGTCATAAGTATTTACCTTGCTATTTCATAGCAGGAACTGTGAAAAGTTGTGAAGGAGGTCCACAGCCCATCTCCACAACCAGAGGACCCAGACCGGGCCCTCGACCCCGGACTCGAAGAAGATCCGGACACATTTTTGGAGCTCATCGACAAGACGTTCTATCAGTTAAGATGTGACGGTGCCTTGGTGGCCATCATAGCCGATTATCCTGGACTGCTCCCGACATCGCATGTAAGTAAAACCGGAGTCCCAACTTCCGAGAAGGATCCCTATTTTTCGCACCTCACCTACCGCACACATATGGTGTCTTACAGGGAAAGCCCTCGGGACACCATGCCGAACCCGCAGTGACTCACCAACAAGGGGCACTGAAGCCGGGTACGCTTAAAAGGAAGGCGGTTAGGACTGAGATGCCGTTGCGGTGGTATGAAAAAGAACCCCGCTCTGTGGTTGTCGTCTTTTAAAATATAATAACATCCATGGTTCCTGGCAGGAAAAACGCTCGCCGGACCATATCCGGAGAGCCTGCTGGCCAAGCCTCCACCAGTCGGGCTCCAGAGCCAGACTTAGAGGCAAATGCTAACGTGGGGCCAACACCAGATGTTCCTCCTACAGAGGATGCGGATAGGCTATCCGCTACGAATTCCGAAGTGGA
The DNA here is from genome assembly GCF_018294505.1 of Triticum aestivum. NCBI lineage: Eukaryota > Viridiplantae > Streptophyta > Magnoliopsida > Poales > Poaceae > Triticum > Triticum aestivum. The sequence continues at coordinate 584,570,387 of NC_057806.1, read as the reverse complement.
GAGTGCCATGAATCACAGGCGTCGCCTGGCCGTACTCCGCGACGCTTGTTTCTCTCAAGAGGCGTTCGATGCCTTCAACTCAGGAGACGCGTACATCCAAGCTGCTCAAAATGGTCTTACGGAGCCACGGACCAGTATGTGAAGGATATACGGGTAAGAAAATCTAATAATTATGTATATCAGTAGCCCCTAAGACTTGAAACAGTTGGCACAACTGATTTAAGGATCATTGTTTGCGTAGGTTCTTACGGAGAAGAATACCCAGTTGTCTCAAGAGCTGGAGGAGTGCAAAGCCTAGCTACGGGCTGCAGTTGCCGCACTGAAGGAGTCCGAGAAGGCCCCATCTGGTAACACTTGTTTCTATCTAAAATAATGACATGTACCAGTTAGTATTCGGCATGCATGCAAATCTAACAATAGATTCTGCAGATGATCCCGGAGTGAATCCGGAGGTCATGCGAGGGGATGAGCAACATGCTCAACGACAGTTAAAGGCTGGCGAGCGCGTGCTTATGCAGGTTAGGCGGGAGAAAAACGATCTCCAAGATGCCAATACCCAGCTGGGCATTGAACTGAAAGATGTTCGGGCCCAGCTTGTTGACTCCGTAAAGGAGAATAAGAGGCTTCGACACGGCATTTTTAGTAAGTGCTTGAACGAACTTTTATAGAGTTCGGCAAAGAAACAGAGTTATATCTGTAGGTATGTTGACGGGTCGTCCCACAGAGGAGATGCCCGGGTCTGCGGGTGATCTTCTGCCAGAGCTCTCACAGTTGCACGAACAAGTTCGGCAGATGATGCAGGGCATTGCCCAAGCCTTGTGGCCATCCGCCTCCCTGCCAGGAGCCACGGGGGAGCTTGTAGAGATGCTCAAGGGAGCGCGGCGGCGCTTCCGATTATGGAAGATATCAGCCTACCGACAAGGTGCAACGGAATCCTGGGCCATGGTGAAGACGCGGTATACCAAGGCTGACTCGAACCACATGGCCCAGGTCGGACCTGTGGGGTCTGATGGGAAAGAGATCCCCGTCAGTTTGGTGTATGACCAGGTGAAACTAGCCGCAAGGTATTCCCAACAGGATTGTAGGCTAGACGGCCTGTTGGATGGTATAGAAGAAGAATTTAGTCAGTCTAAGTGACTATGTACTTCAAGTGACATATATTGTCCCTATCCGGATTGTAAATCATTTGTCATGGCGGACCTTTTCGCTTCAACCTCCGAAACCGACAGTCCGGAGTGTATCCGAATACCTGCTCAGTTATGTAAAAACCGGGGTACACGTGGAAACCAGGCGTAGGGGTCATAAGTGCTTGAACAGACAAGTACCCAACTAGCTATGTTATATCACATGGATAGTAAGAAACATCTTCCTGGGAGAATAGTTCCGTTAAGGGTTCCTTTCCCTGGGTATGCATGCATTAATGTGCATGTCCGAACTGCAAGAAGATATGCGGGATATAAACATCTGGGGGCATGTATTACAATAAATAAAAGTCATCTTTTGTTCACCGACCGAATATTCCCTTAAGAACGCTAGCTTTTGGCTTCACCCAGTCTGAGGTACACATCTGGCTGACCCGGCAGTAACAATCGCAGAGGTGCTCCCCTTATGCCCTAGCCGAATTAACAGGAATGCAGGGCATAAACACAAGAGCCAGGCAACCCAGCTTGGCCAAAATTTAAGTCATATCGATGCATATAATGGCGAAGAAAAGGTACATGTGGAAAAGTAACACATGTGCGGGGGGCATAGAGCCCGAAACATAGTTATATTAAGCTTATCTATAAGAAGCCCCCAGGTATAATGAGCACGCCTAGCGTGTCAAGATTGTGTAGTCAAGACATATTTTAGCCTTTTAAGGCCGTGAAGAAAAAGGGAATAAAGAAAGAAAGACAAGACAGATAACGGATATATAAAAAATTGACGGAGGTAAGGAGACGAACATAGAGTCCGGCACTAGGCGTAGAACCTTCGGAGTCTGGCTGCGTTCCACGGGTTTGGCTCGAGTCGATTGTCCGATGCATCCCGCAGACGGTACGCTCCACCGGTCAGCACTTTGTCAATAACGAAGGGACCTTCCCATTTGGGCTTGAGCTTGTCCTTTTTCTTCTCCGGTAGGCGTAGAACGAGTTCGCCAACGTTATAAGTTTTGGCCCGTACTTCTCTGCTTTGATACCGCCGAGCCTGTTGCTGATAGAATGCGGAGCGGGCTTTTGCCATGTCACTCTCCTCCTCCAGGGCATCCAAACTGTCCTGCCGATCAAGCTCAGCTTCTTTCTCTTCGTACATGCGCAGTCGAGGTGAGTCATGAATGATGTCGCAGGGCAGTACCGCCTCTGCGCCGTACACCATAAAGAACGGTGTGTATCCGGTAGTGCGATTCGGCGTGGTCCGCAGCCCCCATAGTACGGAGTCAAGCTCCTCCACCCAGTGCGTATCTGATTCCTTCAATGATCGCACTAATCTGGGTTTAATGCCGCTCATAATAAGACCATTTGCTCGCTCGACTTGACTGTTAGTTTGCGGGTAATAGATAGAGGCATAATCGAGCTTAATGTCCATTGTCGGTGTCAAAACCGGCGGATCTCGGGTAGGGGGTCCCGAACTGTGCGTCTAGGATCGATGGTAACAGGAGGCAGGGAACACGATGTTTTACCCGGACTATACCTTCAGCCGAACTCCAGGACTATGAAGATACAAGATTGAAGACTTCGTCCCGTGTCCGGATGGGACTTTCCTTGGCGTGGAAGGCAAGCTTGGCGATGCGGATATTCAAGATCTCCTACCATTGTAACCGACTTTGTGTAACCCTAACCCTCTCCGGTGTCTATATAAACCTGAGGGTTTTAGTCCGTAGGACAACTTCATCATACAATAATCATACCATAGGCTAGCTTCTAGGGTTTAGCCTCCTTGATCTCGTGGTAGATCTACTCTTGTACTACCCATATCATCAATATTAATCAAGCAGGACATAGGGTTTTACCTCCATCAAGAGGGCCCGAACCTGGGTAAAACATCGTGTTCCTTGCCTCCTGTTACCATCCGGCCTAGACGCACAGTTCGGGACCCCCTACCCGAGATCCGCCGGTTTTGACACCGACATTGGTGCTTTCATTGAGAGTTCCTCTGTGTCGTCGCTTTTAGGCCCGATGGCTCCTTCGATCATCAACAATGATGCAGTCCAGGGTGAGACTTTTCTCCCCGGATAGATCTTCGTCTTCGGCGGCTTCGCACTGCGGGCCAATTCGCTTGGCCACCTTGAGCAGATCGAAAGCTACGCCCCTGGCCATCAGGTCAGGTTTGGAAGCCTAAACTACACGGCTGACATCCGCGGGGACTTGATCTTCGACAGATTCAAGCCACGGCCAAGCGCGCCGCACTGTCTCGATGGGCATGATATAGCTCTGCCGCCGAACAGCGCCTTGGAGGCCGCACACGCATCGGTTCTGACCATTGATTCGGAGCCTACTGCGCCGATCGAGGATCAGCGGTTGGACGCTGCCTCAGGGGCTGCGATCTTAGAGGCGATCGAGCCGAACTCCAGCCCTGCACTCCGCATGGCCCGTGACTCCGAGGAGTCGGATTCCTCTCCGAACTCCGAGCCCCCCGCGCCCCTGCAGATCGAATCCGATTGGGCGCCGATAATGGAGTTCACCGCCGCGGACATCTTTTAGCACTCGCCCTTCGGCGACATCCTGAATTCTCTAAAGTCTCTCTCTTTATCAGGAGAGCCCTGGCCGGACTACGGTCAGCAAGGTTGGGATACGGACGATGAAGAAATTCAAAACCCACCCACCACCCACTTCGTAGCCACTGTCGACGACTTAACCGACATGCTTGACTTCGACTCCGAAGACATCGACGGCATGGACGATGATGCAGGAGACGAACAAGAACCAGCACCTGTAGGGCGCTGGAAGGCCACCTCGTCATATGACATATATATGGTGGACACTCCAAAGGATGGAGATGGCGATGGAACAGTGGGGGACGATAACTCTAAGAAACAGCCCAAGCGCCGGCGTCAGCGGCGCCACTCTAAATCCCGCCAAAGAAAAAACGGTGATTCCGGCACGGGAGATAATACTACTCCGGATAGCGCTGAAGAACACCCCCTCCAGCAAGATTCAGCACAGGAGGACAGAGAAGCCAGCCCTCATGAGAAGGCGGCGGACCAAGAGGTTGAGGACGATAATTATACGCCTCCCTCCGAAGACGAGGCAAGCCTCGACGACGACGAGTTCGTCGTGCCAGAGGATCTCGCCGAACAAGAGCGTTTTAAACACAGGCTTATGGCCACGGCAAGCAGCCTCAAGAAAAAGCAGCAACAGCTTAGAGCTGATCAGGATTTGCTAGCTGACAGATGGACTGAAGTCCTTGCGGCCGAAGAGTATGAACTCGAACGCCCCTCCAAGAGTTACCCAAAGCGCAGGCTGCTACCCCGACTAGAGGAGGAAGCACCTACATCACCAGCGCATGACATGGCCGACCGGCCACCTCGTGGCCGCGACAGAGAGGCCTCTTGGCCCTCCACTCAAGCCATGCCTCGACGCCGCGTCAAGCATACTAAAGCACGGGAAAATGCGCCCGACCCACGCGACATACTAGAGGACAAGGAAGGCAAACAAGATCGATCTACGGATCGCGCAGGCGCCCCACGGCACGTGACGGTGATCGTCACTCCGGATGCAATAAATCCGGCCGGGCAGAACTCAACAGACAAAGCTCCTTCGAGCTGCGTCATGATATAGCCCAATACAGAGGCGTCGCACACCCACTATGCTTCATAGATGAAGTAATCTATACCTATACTAATTCTTGACTTCCTAAAAATTCCCATGTTAATTAGATTTTACAAGCCGTTCATCTGGTGGGACCGAGTTATAACGGTTTAGATTAGCCAATAGAGAAATAAATTTTAACCATTAATTTAGCAGGACTGATTTATAATGGGCCAGATTAAATAAAGAGTCCATATCATGTACGCGGCTCATCCTTTACTTTTTTATCAATCTGCATGTACATTGGACCCAACCTCACGTACATAGTTACCATCACCAGAAAATTTAGATGTAGCGATCTCCTGCCCTAGCTAATATAGCGATCAAAAAAACTGTCCTACCACATCAACTCTCTCTCCCCCTCCTTTTCTTTCCTTATAAACAAAACAGATCTGCGATCATCCGACCTGCTTCTGATTGATTTGTGCTATGCCGGCAAGGTGGAGATGCAAATATCTTATCGTTGCTTATTCTCGAAAATCTGGTGCGGACTGGAGTCCTATCATCCAGCGTCCTCATCTTTCGGGCATACAGAGGCAGCAGTATGGGTTCCAGGTGCCCAGCAGCATGGAAACAAGCCCTGGATCATGCTGCTCACCCGGAGCAATCTCGCCATGTGAAGCGTGATGAGGAGATGCACAAGGCCGAGCATGGCTACCGGCGTGCTCTTCTGCTCCTAAAACCTCCTCCGTCTCCTTGGCGCTGGTGGGGACACAGGGAAGACAAGAGTCGTGGTGCCCTAGACAGGAGCCGCTGCGATATAGTCAATCGCCATCCCAGGTCAGCAGAAGGCGAATTGCATGGCACTGCATGTGTAGAAGACTTCTACAGGGCTTGAAAGATGCCTCCTGGTGTCATGCGTCCTTTTTCCACTCCTGCAGGGCCTTCTCATTGTCTTCCTCCTCAAGTCTCCGATGATCTCTGTAAATCTACCATGCGGCTGCATCGAGTTTTGACCTGGCAGGCTGCACCATGACACTTCCCGTCAATGATATAAGCTTGCGTAAATTCTTCAAAACATCATAGTAGTATTTCACGTTCCCAAGTATAATGGCATGTTTTAGTTTACGTGTACTGTTTTGATGATGGTGAATACAAGCAATTTGACCATGCGATCGGCTACATGCTCGGTTATGATGGAAAAAACACAACGTAGGTGTCCAGCCAAGTGAATAAAATAGCAAAGGGAGAATTTTAGGAAAAGCAGCCGCGCTCCCCTTTTCTCAAAAAAAAAACTCTTCTTTGCTCCCTCCCTCAAATTTATGTGGGCCATGGTGTGGTGAGTTTGTACAAGAACGAACAATTTTGCAGTGATGCATGTCTCGATCAGATTAGCTATTTTTGTATTTAATTAACATTGTTTTAGATGACAATTCTCAACGCACGGATATCATATTTTGATTCACTACTAATGCTCTAAGTTTTCAGGATTTAATTTTATGAGTATTTGCTATGCCTTAACAAAGTTCAGTGATTAGCATCACCGATTATGTCACGGGACAATGGCGTGCCAATCAAGGTTTCTGACAGCAGGTACACAACATCATTGTACCTTTTTTCCAAATGAAAATTGTATTGCGTTATGCTACAGTCTGCAAATTTCGCCAAGTGCATGTTCTACTTGATTCAGTACGTCTCCATGCTGATAGGTTAGTCAAGGTTTTTAAAGTTTCTTCGGACTTTAATACATTTGTTTGTCCAAAAACAGCTTCAAAGGATATATAAGTGGCATTGCAACTTAGAATAAATAAAAACATTCTTTCAAATATAGTAAATCGCCCCTTTTCGAAAAAAATAGTATCCTTCTTCTGAAAATCGAAATTGCCATTAGGACTGGAAAAATTCTTGCGTAGATGATGCTAATTGCACCGTTGGACGAAATTCTGGCCTTTTGCTGTCCAATAATCGGCTCTCAGTTTTCCCGTCTATTTTGGACGAAACACACAGGACAACAAACATGTACTCTCACCAGTACGTGCATCATATTTCCTTTTTTTCTAAAATAGGACTGGATTCTGCAGACTGTAATATGTTCACTGATGTCGATTGTAGGTACGTGTGTCGTTGCCTCTTCTTTCCTACAAATTATCCTTTGACACTAGACGGAAAGGTAATATATGTTCTGCATATCTAAGTACTAAGATCCTCCTTTTTTTCTATTCTCCCTACCATGTAGATATTTTTGAATAAACGGGATGTCAATTACCCATTTTTTCTTGACAAGAATCATCAACACCGCATTGTGGAACTTCAATATATAACACTAAGTTGGTAGAAGATATTGCTATGTGTTACTTCAGGAGTAGTTGCATGCTGGTACAACTTTTTATATCTACTTTGGTTTATTATTTCTTTGAGTTACGAAGTATGGTCACATATACATTTACTCCAAGGTTTTTGTTTCTCCTTCTAATAAAAAATGCCATGCATTTGGTTGTGAGTTGAATAAAAAAAGTTTCTATAATTAGGTTTAGGTTTACGGTTAAACTATAGATGTCATTTGAAAAAATATTCACATTAATCTTCACCCACTCTGTTCATTTTCTTGCCACTATATGTTCCAGCTTTGGTCATAATTTATGAAGTGGTGTGCATCTTATGACACCCGCATCCACTGTGATGTTTCCCATCTGTATACCAATTTGAATATTTGTTGATAATTTCACCTGATCTCTGGGATAAGATAAGTAAGTGGCTGCTAGCGATGGATTCAGGGAATATATGCTACAAAAGTTTATTGTAAGTTTGTATTTTGTAGCAAAGGTTTTGAGAACTGTAGAAAATTGTACCAGTCTTCTGGACATCATTATTTTCGTAGTGATAACTGCCAGAGCCACACAACTTTTTTGGATGAAAAGCACATAGACTCATTGTTTTTGTGATGCACCGTGTACCGCCTTTCAGAGATTCCACTTGGATAATACATAATGAGTATTCGCGAAAAAACTAGGTGGTTATAATCTTACGAAAATGCTAGAACTCATGGTCTCATGTTATTTACCTGTTTGGTAGAATGAGGTGATTAAATACATCATGTTGTAGTTTCTGCCTTCATTAATTATGAAGTAGTGTCCAGTTTTGTTTGTGGTTATTTGTAAACCTCTGAATGTTATATATGTTCCCATAACTGTATTTGGTATCGAAACAGTACTAACATTATGTTTTTTTTCTGTAGAACACAATTATGTATTTAATATATTTGGGAGTTAACGTTAACGACTGGAGAAACCTCCTCAAAAGTCAATTTATTGCCAGGTTAGAAGTTGCAGATCCCGAGAATGAAGATATAGAGAGCATGGTTGCTTTGGTGGAAATTATAAGATGGTCGCTGAGATTTCATATCGATTCTTGCATAAGAAGCCCATTGTGCTTCAGTGTATAGTGGGGTTACACTAAAAGTTGTACATTATAAAATGGCCATTTTCATGGTGAAGTTGTTCTTACTTCGGATAGAACATCTGACAAGGTAGAAGCAAAACACCCCATATACCCTTATTTCCTATTTTTATTATAGCGATACCGATAGACCAACTTGCCACAAGGTTAGCACGAGATATATATGTACAGATGGTTGTTTAATATTTACCATATGACTCTTAAATTTGTAGAGATATCATATGAGTTTTATGCTTGCTAGATTCAATTTAATATTTCTAAAATATCGTAATCATTTTATGTACACAATATAAAAAAGATGCATGCTGATGAAAATTAGTTGCCTTCCCAGGTTCTATATTTAAATTTGTACTATTTGTAAATGAAACAATATATTCTTAAAATTCTGATGTGATGGTAACCAATGGTGGTGGTACTAATATATATATTACACATTAGTTGTATGTTATCCAATGAAATTATATATTATTATCAAATTTGAAAATAAATGATATACCAAATATTTTTATAAATGGCCCGTGCGAATGCACGGGTTGACGACTAGTGGATCATAAAATCCCTGAGGGCTTCAAACCCGTAAACATCGAATCGTACGATGGCACAACAGATCCTGCGGTATGGATCGAGGATTATCTCCTTCATATCCACATTCCCCGCGGTGATGATCTACACGGCATCAAATACCTCCCACTCAAACTTAAGGGACCGGCCAGGCATTGGCTTAACAGCTTGCCAGCAGACTCAATCGGTTCTTGGGAGGATCTGGAAGCCGCATTCCTTGATAACTTCCAGGGCACTTATGTGCGACCACTGGACGCCGATGACCTAAGCCACATAATTCAGCAGACAGAGCAATCGGCCAGGCAATTCTGGACACGGTTCCTAACAAAGAAAAACCAGATAGTCGATTGTCCGGACGCAGAGGCCTTAGCGGCCTTCAAGCATAATATCCGTGACGAGTGCCTTGCCCGGCACCTGGGACAGGAAAAGCCGAAATCTATGGCAGCCCTCACGACACTCATGACCCGCTTTTGCGCGGGAGAAGACAGCTGGCTAGCTCGCAGCAACAACTTAACCAAGAACCCTGGTAATTCGAATACCAAGGACAAAAGCGATAGGTCGCGTCAGAACAAACAAAAGCGCCGCGTTAACAGTGGCAGCAACGAGGATATGGCAGTTAATGCTGGATTCCGAGGCTACAAATCCGGTCAACGAAAAAAAGGCATTCAAAAGAAATACTCAGGGCCCGTCCAGTTTGGACCGAATACTCGATCGCTTGTGCCAGATACATGGCACCCCCGAAAAGCCAGCCAATCACACCAACAGGGATTGTTGGGTGTTCAAGCAGGCAGGCAAGTTAAGAGCCGAAAACAAAGACAAGGGGCTGTATAGCAACAACTAGGAGGAGCCCAGGCCGCCGAATAACGGTGGACAGAAGGGATTTCCCCCGCAAGTGCGGACGGTGAACATGATATACGCAACCCACATCCCCAAGAGGGAGCGGAAGCGTGCGTTACGAGACGTATATGCGATGGAGCCAGTCGCCCCAAAGTTCAACCCATGGTCCTCCGGCCCGATCACCTTTGATCGAAGGGACCACCCCACTAGCATCCGTCACGGCAGCTTCACCGCATTGGTTCTAGACCCAATCATTGATGGATTTCATCTCACAAGAGTCCTCATGGACGGCGGCAGCAGCCTGAACCTGCTTTACCAGGATACAGTGCGAAAATCGGCATAGATCCCTCGAGGATCAAGCCCACCAAAATGACCTTTAAAGGCGTCATACCAGGTGTAGAAGCCAACTGTACAGGCTCAGTCACACTGGAAGTGGTCTTCGGATCTCCGGATAACTTCCGAAGTGAGGAGTTAATCTGCGACATAGTCCCGTTCCGTAGTGGCTATCATGCACTGCTCGGGCGAACCGCATTCGCAAAATTCAATGCGGTACCGCACTATGCATACCTCAAGCTCAAGATGCCAGGCCCTAGAGGAGTAATCACGGTCAATGTGAACACTGAACGCTCCCTCCAAATGGAGGAGCACACGGCATCGCTCGCAACAGAAGTACAAAGCAGCCTCTCTAGGCAGTTCTCCAGTTCGGCCTTCAAAAAGCCGGACACTGTCAAGCGCGCCCGGAGTACCCTACAACAAGACCGCCTGGCACGTTCTGAGCTAGCGTAGCAATGTGGCCCCAACCCTAGCCCTCGCGATATAGCGAAATCAGTGCTTCGCATACATAACTGCGCTCTTGAAATACCATGGGCACAGGGGAAGGGGCACTACCACGGCACGCCCGAAATACGGCTTAAACCGCACCAGGGGCTACCGGATTCCTTTTTTTCTTATTTTTCTCTTACTCTCAGGACTCCTTACTTCGGATGACCCGTTCAGCAATTCAACTGCCGCACAAACGATGCAAGATCCAGGAAAGCAGACAAGACACGCCGCATTATGGAACTCCCAGGTGGTCTCTATTGCGAGCAGTATACCTGTTTTTTAATACAATTCCGCGGCCTGCCCCTGGCCAGGACATGTTAAATAGTCCAATTTCTTTTGCTTATCGCACTATTTGTATCGTCCCGCTTTCATAGCAGCCTTTCTATAAACAATGCATAGCTATTTATCTATTTTTTGCATTATCCTCTTTTTATATATATGTTTATTAATAACATGTTGCATCCGTACACTGTGGTACGAAAAAAATATGCCAGGGGCTTCAGTACCCATCAATATGGCGTGAGAAGTCCATACACTTTCACAAGTGCGGCACCCCGAACTTATAGCACTATATGCATCGGCTCCGAATCATGATTTGGGTCAATAGTTAGGTTTGCCCGGCTCCTATGTTTTGGTGCCTTACGTTCCGCTATATCGGCTAAGGTAGCACTAGGAGAACTACTGCGATTGTGCCCCAGTTGAGCTGGGCTAAGCACCTCAGTAGAGAAAGCTAAAACTGACTGTCATGATGAGGCGAGAGACCGGTCGCTGTTCGAGAGGTTTTTCGAGTCCTTAAAGACTTATGCCGCTTCGAGCGAGGAACCGGCTTTGTCCGGCCAAGGCATGGATAGCGCCCCGAACTCGGTCTTCCGAATACTAGGGGCTTCGCCGAAATTTAAAATTATAGAGTTCTATGGTTAAGTGAGAGTGTTCAAGCATTATAGTCCGATTGCCTTGTTCGTTGTGCTGAGCGCCTCCCTCGACGGACCCAATCATGGGAAAAAGAGCGCTCAGGTTTATCCCGAACACCCCAGCACTAGTGGCATGGGGGCAGAAGCCGACGACTGGCCATCTCTCAATTTTTTGATAAACGGCCGCACAGAAAGTAATATTTTAAATTCAACAAGCATTGCTTAGCGCATATGAACAAGTTTTCAGCGCACAGGATAACACGAGCGAGTTCATTCAAAAATTACATCCTTGGTACATTCATCCGCCATAAGGCGGGCACCAGCCAGAACATCCTTGTAATAGTTCTCGGGCTTGCGATGCTCCTTCCCTGGCGGCGGCCCGTCCCTCACAAGCTTCTCACCGTCCAGCTTACCCCAGTGCACCTTTGCATGGGCAAGGGCCCTACGGGCACCTTCCATGCAGACGGAGCGCTTGATGACCTCGAGCCTTGGACAAGCCTCCACCAGCCGCCGCACCAGTCCGAAGTAGCTCCCAGGCAGGGCCTCTCCAGGCCACAACCGAACTATGAAGCCCTTCAGGGCTTGTTCGGCCGCCTTGTGGAGCTCGACCAGCTGCTTCAGCTGGTCGCTCAAGGGCACAGGGTGTCCGGCCTCAGCATACTAAGACCAGAACACCTTCTCCGTCGAGCTGCCTTCCTCGGCTCGGTAGAATGCGGCGGCATTGGATACGCTGCGGGGAAGATCTGCGAATGCCCCTGGAGAGCTCCGGATTCGGGTAAGTAACAAGTAGTTTACTTTTATACGTCTCCTTTGCATAGAGAATGCCTTAATCGCCGCTATGTTTTTCACCGCATCCAATTCCTGGAGGGCCTTCTGGGCTTCGGCCTTGGCAGATTTGGCAGTTTTAAGGGCCGCAGCAAGCTCGGACGCTCGCGTCTTCGAGTCGAGCTCCAAACTCTCATGTTTTTTCATGAGAGCCTGAAGCTCTTGCTGCACCTCGCCGACCTGCGCCTCAAATTTCTCCCGCTCGGTGCGCTCCGTGGCCGCTTTCTTCTCAGCCTCGGACAGCGCCTGCTTGAGGGTCGCCACCTCAGTTGTGGCCCCTACAATAAGCAGTGTACTCATGTCATTTTTCGCAATTGTGTCTTCTTATAGGCATTTTTTCTATAAGGTATCTCTTACCTTCTTTCTCCTCGAGCTGCCGTTTGGCAAGGCCGAGCTCTTGCTCGGTCCGCTCGTGGCCCTGCTTCAGGGCACCCACCTCCGCAGTCAGTGCGGCGGTGGCCAGCAGCGAAGCCTGCATACGTATATTGACTCCTTTTTAGTTAGACTCTTGCGATATTTAATAGATCCCCTATTCGGCTTTTCTTTCCGAACGCCAAACAGAGCATCAGGGGCTACTGTCTATGCGGTAATATTTTTACATATTTTTTACTTACCTCGAAGCCTGTTAGAAGGCTAGCACAAGCTTCAGTCAGTCCGCTTTTGGCGGACCGAACCCTCTGGACCACCGTACTCATGATGGTACGGTGCTCCTCGTCGATGGAGGCGCCCTTAAGCACCTCCAGCAGATTGTCAGGCGCCTCCGGTTGGACGGAGGATGCCGGCTCAATAGGCTTGCTCATCTTGGCAGGAGTTCACCTGCCACGGTCCGGAACCGTTGATGATTCCGGCGCGGTGTCCGGCTTAAAGCCGGACTTGGAGCCCTGGGGGGTCTGGTCCTCTTTACTCCCGGAGTCCGGGAGGTCGCCTCGCGGTTCCTCCTGGACCACCTCCTCTTGTCCCGGAGCTTGTTGCGACGCCACTTCGGCGTCATCCGCAGCACAGGGGGAGGCAGCGGGCGGAACTGAATTCACGTCCGATGAATCCAGGGAGCCGCTCGACGACTCGTCGAGCCCGTCCTTGGGCGGGCTGCATGATTATATTCGACATCAGGGAAAGCTGCGCAACAAAAGGAATATCATGAGTTACTCTGGTATCCGAACACTTACGATTTCGCCGGACGCTTGGCCCTGTCCGGCCACTCCTCTTCGTCCTCGTCGGCGTCGGGGGCGTAGTCTGGCGAAGGGGTTTTCCTTTTCTTGGACCCTTCGGCCTCCCCTACTGGGGCAGCCTTCCTCTTCTTTCCTCCCCCTGCTGGAGGGGGAGAGGTCTCTTCTTCCTCCTCCTCGTCTTCACGGGAGGAGTGCGTCTCGGACTCGTCGGACGACGAGTCCGACACCACCATATGCCGGGAACTCTTTCGAGTCCCCGTGGCCTTCTTCTTCTTGGCCTTCTTCTCCGGCACCACATAAGGTGCCGGAACCAGCAGCTTCACTAGGAGAGCAGGGGCTGGGTCTTCGGGCAAGGGAGCCGGACAGTTATCAGTCCGGACTTCGCCTGCCAATCCTGTCAAAGGTGAGGGAGTTTAGATCCCGCATAGAGTCAAACTATGAAGAAAACTTAACATCCTATAAAAGATGAAAATATTTTACCTCGCCAGCAGGACGCTGCGAGCTGAATCTGCGGTCTTCGGAGGCGGATGTGGGAGCCTTGGCGCCTTTGGTTAGCCCCCTCCAGACATCTTCGTACGTCATGTCGAAGAGCCTGCTCAGAGTTCGGTGCTGCGCCGGGTTGAACTCCCACAAATTGAAGTCCCGTTCTTGACATGGAAGGATCCGGCGGACGAGCATGACCTGGACTACGTTGACAAGCTTGAGCTGCTTGTTCACCAGGGACTGGATGCATTTTTGCAGTCCGGTCACCTCTTCTTCGTCGCCCCATGACAAGCCCGTCTCCTTCCAGGACGTGAGCCGCGTAGGGGGTCCGGATCGGAATTCAGGGGCTGCGATCCACTTCGGATCGCGTGGCTCGGTGATGTAAAACCACCCTGACTGCCACCCCTTCAAGGTCTCCACAAAGGAGCCCTCGAGCCATAGGACGTTGGCTATTTTGCCCGCCATGGCACCTCCGCACTCCGCCTGGTTGCCGCGCACCACCTTTGGCTTGACGTTGAAGGTCTTGAGCCAGAGGCCGAAATGGGGGCGGATGCAGAGGAAAGCCTCGCACACGATGATAAACGCCGAGATATTGAGGATGAAGTTCGGGGCCAGATCGTGGAAATCTAGGCCATAGTAGAACATGAGCCCGCGGACAAATGGGTGGAGAGGAAAACCCAGTCCGCGGAGGAAGTGGGGAAGAAATACTACCCTCTCATGGGGCCTTGGGGTGGGGAGAAGCTGCCCCTCCTCAGGAAGCCGGTGCGCGATGTCTTTGGACTGGTATCCGGCCTTCCTTAGCTTTTTGACATGGCCCTCCGCGACGGAGGAGACCATCCACTTGCCTCCCGCTCCAGACATTGTTGGAGAAGGTTGAGGTAGGAAGTGCGGGCTTGGGCGCTGGAGCTCGGGTGCGCAGAAGATGGATAGGCAAAGGAGGAAGAAGGCGTAGGTAAAAAGGTGGATCCTTATCCCCTTATATGGGCGGATGCGACTATGCGTCCCCACCAGCCTACTAAAACTCGCTTGCCTCCCAAGCGCCGTGATAAATGGCGCGGTTGGGTTACCCACATCCGTATTGATGAGAATCCCGTAAATGGGGGACACGATCTCTGCTTTGACAAGACGTGCCAAGGAAACCTCCTCACAAAACACGCTGAGGTGGAAAAGTGAAAACGATTCGAATAAAGGCTTGGCCGTAGTGTGATGTCACGCTACGGAATACGTCAGCAGATTAGATTTGTGTTAATATTATTCTCTCTGTGGCAATACGTGGAAACTTATTTTGAAGAGCCGGACACTACTCTTGGTGTTTACAAACTTTTATGAAGAATTTGGAGGAGGAACCCGCCTTGCAATGCCGAAGACAATCTACGCGCCGGACTCGTCGTCATTGAAGCCTGGTTCAGGGGCTACTGAGGGAGTCCTGGATTAGGGGGTGTTCGGGTAGCCAGACTATACCTTCAGCCGGACTCCAGGTATGAAGATACAAGATTGAAGACTTCGTCCCGTGTCCGGATGGGACTTTCCTTGGCGTGGAAGGCAAGCTTGACGATGCGGATATTCAAGATCTCCTACCATTGTAACCGACTTTGTGTAACCCTAACCCTCTCCGGTGTCTATATAAACCGGAGGGTTTTAGTCCGTAGGACAACTTCATCATACAACAATCATACCATAGGCTAGCTTCTAGGGTTTAGCCTCCTTGATCTCGTGGTAGATCTACTCTTGTACTACCCATATCATCAATATTAATCAAGCAGGACATAGGGTTTTACCTCCATCAAGAGGGCCCGAACCTGGGTAAAACATCGTGTTCCTTGCCTCCTGTTACCATCCGGCCTAGACGCACAGTTCGGGACCCCCTACCCGAGATCCACCGGTTTTGACACCGACATTAAGGTCGAACACACCCCACTAACTTTAAGATCTTTTGAACATGATCTTCAACATCATGCTAGTGTCAAACCAGTCCGGCAATATTACTCCACGGCTGCCGACCTACTTCGACTCATCGGCTGACATCGAGGCTTCGACATCTCGGCTTGACCGGGGGCTTCGCCATCTCTTCATCAACCTACTCCGGACGCTTCGGCATCACTAGCCGACCAGCTCCGTCACGTTAGCTGGGCCGAGGGCTTTGCCTCGGCAAGTCAACCTTTACCAGCATTTCCATGTCGTCGTTTTATCGCCCATCAGGCAATGGGTGTGCGGAGCGAGTCCCAATTTTGGCAATCACCTTCCTTCGGATTGCTACAACAAATAAACCAGGTGCTATTAATCCCAGTATTTTTTGCTTGTTTGGGTTCATTTTTTCCAAGGAATTATTACTCTGGTTTGTCCATGATATGTACACAGGTCTATCAAATGGTGACCGCATTAATGACGGTCGCGTGTTGGTTCGATCAGTTTCCGTACATAGTCCGGCGAACGCCGCATCCGGAGCTCGGACCGACCTGTGAATTCAGGCTTTGCCACGCCTTTACTACATCACGCCGATGCCCTGCATCGACATTGACTTCGGCGCCAGGCCATATTTCTTCTATTCCTCACTTTGCATAAATTATTTATTATGCAACATTTTTTTAATTATCATTATTACTATTATCTCTGGTTTGCACTATTTTTTGTGCACAGGAAAATGACCCGGGGACTTCGGCGTCACTCTGCCGGTCTCCATTGACCGTGCTATGTCACCACTTCGGCGTGTCAAGCTCTCCGCTCCGCCACCTCGGGACCAGCTTGGGGGATGGAACCTTGCCCCGCATCAAGCTCGGACCGCGTCATCAATACCGAACACATTAACCAGCTAAGTCGCTTTCATGCTCAAAGCTTTAATTTCTAACTTGTGTTCGGTTCGACCAAGCATTATACTTTTTTGGAAACAAAGTTGCTTGTAAAAAAATTCCTTGTCCAAACTTTGTTTGTGAAGCATAAATTCAAATACCCAATTCATTTGGGGGCTTCCTTCATGAATCTTTTCCACTTGCATATGATTATACTTGTACGGCTTCGTTCCTTGTTCGTGTATTACGCCACAATATGCACCATATTGACTTAAGCGATTTGCAAGCTGGGTTGCCTCGCTCTTGTGTTTACCCCTACGTTCCTGATTGTTCGGCTAGGGAGTAAAGGGAGCACCTCTGCGATTGTCATGATCGGGTCGCCCGAGCCGGACCTCAGACTGGGTGAAGCCGAAAGCTAGCACTCTTATAGTTTTCAATGATGGTCGGCACACAACGGAACTCATGAGTACAAAAAATCTATTGCACAAGTCTCATAATAACAATGAGCACCGAAGAAAGGTATCGGTGGGGGTACTATTTTCTTCGAAGATGCTTCTTACACTTCACGGTAATATAGCATAAGTTCCCTGAGCGCGCTTTGTCTGTTACAGCCTTATGGCCTGATTGCCCGGTTATTGGAAACACCGTCGATATTCTCGACCGATGGAGTACATAACACTTTTCGGTCCTTGACCGAAGAGGGAGAAGCTGACGGTCGGTTAAGACGCGTTTAAACTTCGGTTGAACATAGATATGATATAAGTACTTCGGTACATGCAATCATTCTTCTACCCAAGTCACTTGGGGGCTCTTAAGTTTATTTGAGCCGTTTTATAATAAGTGTTCTTCTTCTTAGTCGTTGCAAAGTTTTATTATTATTATTTATCACTCCTTTTTTCGACACGAGTGTGCGGTCACTAGTCGGGGAGCCTAATTTCTCTCTCAAAGCCGCTACAGTTTAGTTTGCTAAACTGGCCTGATGAGAAGTACCTCGCCCTAGGGATAGGAGGTTGAAGTCGTAGGCTGACCCGCTCGAAGTCTTGAGATAGGATGTATCATGTTAAAGCATGACAGAAGCACTTCTTTTTTCTAAGACCAACTTTCGGATTGGCACCGAACACTTGATATTGTTCGGACGTCATGTTTTTACTGACGTTTCTTGGTTTTCCAAGCTTTTTGGCACTTTAAAACTGTTTGTGCTTTTCCAGCATTAGTCTTGCAGTGCAACGCCGGACACCTTTAGGGATTCAGCAAAAACATTCTCAGATATTGCTATATATGCATCGGTTTTGAATTGTGTCTTCGGTCAATAGTTGGGTTGCCCGGCTCCTGCACTTGCTTCCTACGTTCCGTTTTGTTCGGCTAGGCGTGCAAAGGGAGAACCACTGCGATTGTGCTTCCAGCTCACATGGTTAAGCACCTTAGTGGAGAAAGCCGAAAACTGACTTTCACAATAAGCGTAAACTGGTCAGCGATCCGATGACTATGTTAAATGACGGGCCGTTCATAACATTGGCCGAAGTGTTTACGCTTGACCCCGACTGCCGCCAAACACTATCGGGGGCTATTAACTGGCATCCCAAACTAAATCCTCGATATTTTGCTCTTACATTAGAGCTGAGGTTTAATGATCATGCTTAGCATGACAACCCAAAGAAAGGAACCGATAGCGAGACTATTTTCTTTGGAAGACATTTCTTCTGTTAAACAGTAATATAACTCTCTGCGTACCTTTGTTTATAAAACTGTATGGCCAGATTGCCTTGTTTGTTGTCAATCTTTGCCCTCATAAAGGTTTTATAAAGTAGGACAAACACTCCTCGGCTACTGGCCGAGGAGGTGGAAGTCTATGGTCGGTTAACAAAGTTTTGTACAATGCGGATCTGAGCATTAATGACGTAAAGTACTTGGATACATAGAGTCATTACACATAATTTGTGATTTTACTATGGATATTGATCCTTAATTCGGCCACCCGTGCCCGCATTAAGGCTCGGGGGCTACTGGGCTTCGGGCTTATTATTTACAAATATTAAAGGGGCACATCGATCCCCTGATCTGGTGTTGCCACCCGACCAGTGTCTCAGGGGCTACTGCATTGCTTGTCCAATGCAGAAAATTTTATGTGCAATATAGTTTCTGAGGAGATTTTGATCCTCAGGTTGGTCGGCCGCACCCAACCTGAGTCTCGAGGACTGAGCACGCCGCTTTTAGTGTCCCGAAGTATTCTGCCGAGCTTGGACTTGATCCTCAGGCCGATTTTGCAAATCAACCTGAGTCCCAGCGGCTACTAGGATCAGCGGTCTTACGTCATCCTTCAGGTGCATCTCGGGTTTTAGACCGATACACACCTTGAGGGCTACTGGCTATATATCTCGGTAGAGAATAAATTGCACCAACAAAAAATATTCACAAAAATCGGCCCACATTCAGGGTGGTGCACCACCTCGGAAGCAGTCCGGCATAAAGCTCGGGCGCTAGTGGCTGGCTCCGTAGAGGGCATTTCCGGTGTTAAGCTCGGCTAAACTCCTTCAAACTTTTTTGAACCAAGGTGATATGACACCTCGGATATAGTCCGGCGTTGGAGCTCGGATACATAGTCCGGCGTTGGAGCTCGGATACATTCCAGCGTTAGAGCTGGGAAGCGGTCCAGCATTGGTACTCGGCTGCAAAAGATACCTCGAATACAGTCCGGCGTTAGAGCTCGGACTCAAGAGGACACTGCCTCCCGGGAACAACTTCAAACCCGAGGTGTGGCATAAAAATAATAAGGCATTGATAAAGGCCGGAAACTTAAAGGGGCTCCTTAGATACCCGGCGTATAAACTCGTCGAATGCATTTCGGCGATCCTCAAGATCGAAGATGAGAAGATTTGTTGAACCAGTTTTCAAGACCGACGACCGAAGATGAAGAACAGTTTGGAAGAATCTAGGAGCGTCCCTAACTTGAAGACCGGTTCAGGGGGCTACTGA
Organism: Triticum aestivum; assembly: GCF_018294505.1. Classification (NCBI taxonomy): domain Eukaryota; kingdom Viridiplantae; phylum Streptophyta; class Magnoliopsida; order Poales; family Poaceae; genus Triticum; species Triticum aestivum. The sequence goes on along the minus strand of NC_057806.1, from coordinate 584,550,840 downwards.
CGGTGTCCTGGACTAGGGGGTACTCACCGTGTCGTCTCCCGATCTATTAGATTGGGCCGAGGCCCCCCATGGCCGTATACTCATGGGCCAGTTCGGACAGCTGCCGCATACAAGGAAGATTCCACAAAGACTTGGCGATCAAGACAAGGACTTCTCCCCACCGGCATATTCGGCTAGGACTCTTGTTAACCTAGGCCTCTGGTGCATTATATAAACCAGGGCCAGGCTAGTCGATAGAATATACAACATACACATACAATCATACCATAGGCTAGCTTCTAGGGTTTAGCCTCTCCGATCTCGTGGTAGATCAACTCTTGTAATACCCATATCATGAAGAATAAATCGAGCAGGACATAGGGTTTTACCTCCATCAAGAGGGCCCGAACCTGGGTAAAACATCGTGTTCCCTGCCTCCTGTTACCATCGATCCTAGATGCACAGTTCGGGACCCCCTACCCGAGATCCGCCGGTTTTGACACCGACACCCATGTTGCTGCACCAAGTTTTTACATCGTCGGCTGTAAAGTTCGAGCCGTTATCGGTGATGATGCTGTGGGGGATGCCGTAGCGGTGTACAACCCCGGGTATGAAGTATATCACTGGTCCGGACTCGGTCGTTTTAACTGGTTTGGCTTCTATCCATTTGGTCAATTTATCCACCATGACCAATAGGTATTTTTTTTCTTATGGCTTCCCCCTTTAAGGGGTCCGACCATATCAAGCCTCCGGACCGCAAAGGGCCAAGTAATGGGGATTGTTTGGAGAGCGGTAGGTGGCATATGTCTTTGGTTTGCAAAAAGCTGGCAACCGACGCAACGTTGAACGAGGTCCAGTGCGTCTGCTCGGGCCGTCAACCAGTAAAAACCTGTACGGAAGGCCTTACTTACAAGGGCCCGAGCTGCAGCGTGGTGGCCGCCAAGTCCAGCATGAATTTCTGCCAAAAGTTGTCGTCCTTCCTCTTCGAAGATGCACCTTTGAAGTACTCCGGTAGCGCTTTTCTTATAAAGCTCTCCCTCGTGGACCTTGTAGGCTTTAGACCGCCGCACAATGCAACGTGCCTCGTTTGGGTCATCAGGGAGTTCTTGCCTAGTTAGGTTAGCCAAGAAGGGTTCTGTCCACGAGGCAATGACAGCCATAATCATGTGGGCTGAAGGTGTTATTTCGGTGGCAGAGCCTCCGATTATGTCAGAGTGTTTGGGGTCTGGTGTTGTGGCCGGATCCGGACTGTTTTTGCCGGTTTCTATTTACAAGCATGTCTGAATCATGCGTTGATAGGTTGCACTGGCGTTTTTGAGCCCGAAAGGCATGGTGTTAAAACAGAAGGGGTCGTATGGAGTGATGAATGACGTTGCAGCTTGATCGGGCTCCGCCATCTTAATTTGATGGTATCCGGAGTATGCGTCGAGGAAGCACAATGAGTCATATCCTGCGCTAGCGGCGATAATTTGATCAATGCGGGGGAGGGGGAAGGGATCCTTGGGGCAAGACTTGTTAAGGTCCTTGAAATCGACACATAGGCACCAGGATTTGTCCTTCTTTGGTACCATCACCAGGTTTGCTAGCCAGTCCGGATGTTTTATTTATCTAATGAATCTGGCCTCGAGTAACTTGGCTAGCTCTTCTCCCGTGGCTTGTCGCTTAGGCTCAGAGAAACGCCGAAGAGTTTGCTTGACCGGCTTGAACCCCTTTAGAATGTTAAGGCTATGATCGGCCAGCCTGCGTGGGATTCCTGGCATGTCTGAAGGATGCCAGGCGAAGATTTCCCAATTCTCACGCAAGAACTCCCGCAGTGCGGCGTCTATTGTGGGGTTCAGCTATGCCTCGTGGATGCTGTTTTTGTAGGGTCCGTTGGGTGGACCTGGAATTTGACTATTTTGTCCGCTGGTTTAAAAGAGGTGGACTTGGGTCTTTTGTCGAGTACCACGTTGTCCCTGTCCACCGTGGAGCGCAGCGCAGTTAGTTCTTCGGCCGCAAGGGCTTCGGATAACGCCTCAAGGGCTAGTGCAGCAGTTTTATTTTCGGCGCGGAGTGCTATGTCCGGATCACTGGCCAGAGTGATGATTCCATTGGGCCCGGGCATTTTGAGCTTCATGTACCCGTAATGGGGTATAGCTTGGAAGATCGTGAATGCCTCCCGCCCTAAAAGGGCATGGTATCCGCTACTGAACAGGGCCACTTGGAATGTGATTTCTTCGGACCTATAATTCTCCGGCGTGCCGAATACCACATCTAGTGTGATTTTTCCCGCACATTGTGCCTCCCGACTAGGGATGATTCCTCTGAAGGTCGTGCTGCTTTGCTCAATGCGGCTCTTGTCTATTTCCATTTTGCTAAGAGTTTCCTCGTAGATGAGGTTAATCTGCTGCCACCGTCCATGAGCACTTTAGTAAGCCGGAAGCCGTCCACAATTGGACTAAGGACCAAAGCGGCTGGTGCTCGGGCTGTTCGGATTGAGGTTCTTCACTGGCATTGAAGGTTATGGCCGTGTCATTCCATGGATTTATTGCTGCAACGTGGCAGACTTCGGCAAGGTTGCGGAGTGTTCGCTTGCGCCTATTATTTGAGGCGAAGGTCTCGAAGACTGTCAATACTGTATTGTTATTTTCCACGGGATGGTGCTCTATTGTATTGTTGATGAGGATATCCTCGCCGCTCTTGGCCACCTGCCGGAGTATCCAACATGCTCTAAGGCTATGTGTTGGCATGGTATCCGTTGTACTATGAATTTTGCATGGCCTATTGAGCCATCCCTCCAATAAAGTTCTATGCCCTGTAGCGGGCTTTTGTTTCTTTGTAATTGGATCGGGTGACTTATGAGAGTACACCCTTTTAGTTCGGATGGGGGGTTTAGTGAGAGCCGGAGGGTCCCAGAATTTTGTTTGGGTTTTCCAGGCGCTTTCCATCGCACAGTACTTCCGTACTATGTCTGCCAAGTCAGCAAAGTGTGCTATGTCACGGCGACTTATGGCGTTGAGGATTCCCTTGTCCGTGCAATTTTTGCAAAAGAATGAAATTGCGTCTTCCTTGCGACAGTCCTTGACCTTGCTCATTACAAGGAAAAATCTGGCCCAATAGCGATGTACTGTCTCTTGGGGCTCTTGTCTAATGTGGGAAAGATCACTTGAGTCTGGGTGGGTGGGCAGATTTAGGTCCGAACCCTAACTCGATCTGAGACCCAAGGGCGGAGGAGTTTCCGAGCTTGGCAGTTCGGACTCCGAGATGTTGCCCAATAGTTCTGGCTCGTTGTCTGATTCTAGGTTCGAATCTTGGGCCATGTCCTCCAGTGGACGGGTATCCGGCTCGGAGATCTCGGGAGTCCAGACATAGTTTGTCCTCAAAATAGAGGAAGAATTGTTGCATTGCTCCTCCACCATCGCTATCTGAAGGGTGACCGGCGGAGAGTTAATCCCCCTTTGGTCGGGTTTAAGCCTGATCCGATCATAGTCCGTTGAGACTCCCAGGGTGGCGATGTGATCCAAGTGCTCGTTCAAGGAAGAGAGCTTTATTGGATCCATCTGCTCGGCGAATCCCGAGCCGACGTGGAAGCTGTTTTTGATGACCCGAGAAGTCATAGTCGGCGCGACGGCCGAACGGGCGGTCATGACGAAGCCGCCTAGTCGGAGAGTTTGGCCTACAGCCAGAGCTCCCCCCGAGGTAATGTTGTCCTTGACAACAAGATGATCCATCAAGCCTTATCATGGCGGTATAGTGGAACTCTCAATGAAAGCACCAATGTCGGTGTCAAAACCGGCGGATCTCGGGTTGGGGGTCCCGAACTGCGCGTCTAAGGCGGATGGTAACAGGAGGCAGGGGGCACAATGTTTACCTAGGTTCGGGCCCTCTCAATGGAGGTAATACCCTACGTCCTACTTGATTGATCTTGATGATATGAGTATTACAAGAGTTGATCTACCACAAGATCGTAGAGGCTAAACCCTAGAAGCTAGCCTATGATTATGATTGTTGTTCTACGGACTAAACCCTCCGGTTTATATAGACACCGGAAGGGGCTATGGTTACATAGAGTCGGTTACAAGGGAGGAGATCTACATATCCGAATTGCCAAGCTTGCCTTCCACACAAAGGAGAGTCCCACCCGGACACGGGACAGAGTCTTCAATCTTGTATCTTCATAATCCAACAGTCCGGTCGAAGGATATAGTCCGGCTGTCCGAGGACCCTCTAATCCAGGACTCCCTCAGTCGTTACTGTTCCTTCCCCTAGTGCATAACAAAGGTCTAGCACAAGGAGAAGAAGGAGAAACGACCCCCACGACAACAGTCGGGATTCTTCGCCTCTCTCATATATGGTGGACACACTCCCTCACAGATTTATCGACCGTCAGTGATGGTCGTTATTCCTCCTTCCCCTAGTGCATAACAAAGGTCTAGCACAAGGAGAAGAAGGAAAAACGACCCCCACGACAACAGTCAGGATTCTTCTTCACTCATTTGTTGACTCATGTATGGAGCCTCGACAGACTTAGAGTCAACCTGAAATGTCGTTTAATTATTTTTCTAGAAAATCCAGGCCACTCGATATTTCCTGCATATTCTAGCACAAGTCATGCCAAAATTCACAGAAAAATCCGGCATGACCTTTGCTTAAAAAAAGGACATATCGAGCACCTGAAATTAGCCGGAACATAAATTAATCAACACTTCGACAAAACATAGGCCACTCAGAGTTGTTACCTGCAAACATGGTCGGCCACTTGTGCAAGCACATATCCTATTTGAGCAATACAAGATATACATGTTTATATCTACATCATATGAGCATTCAAACTTGACGGTCATTGCATTTCAATGGTTGAAAATATGAACAAAAACATTTCAAAATATCTTATAGGACTCATATTGACATGGAGATTTGGCTGGTCTCACCTCGAGGTCGGAGGGGGTCGGTGACGGGGACGACGGCGGGGATGATGGAGGTGCTCCTTGATTTCTGCAAAAACAAAAAGGCTATAAGCTATCAACTAATCAAATGCATACGCCTTGCATAGTGCATCCTCTCCAATTTGAGCATTCAAAATATGAATAGTTCTCCAATTTGAGCATTCAATAAGCAAAACCAAATCATAAAATAAATTACTATTCAAATTAGCATGCATTCAATAAGCAAGACTAAATCATCTCATGCATCTGTACATCGTCGAATATTATCACTAATACATCTCAAATAGTATCATACATATAACATCACTAATACAACTAAAACCCTAGCGAACGACGGGTATCGACGCGGGCGGTGGACACCCAAATAGAAGGAACCATCATAGGATCATAGCTCCAGTGAGATCCCTGAAGAACCTGTCAGGTATTGGAGAACCTGCCCTCCAACGCAACCATGTAGTGATGGACGTGCTCATCCTCCTCGCTGACACGGTGACGTACCACCTCCGCGGGGTCCTCAAGCCTCCGCACCGTCACTGGCCCACGTGACCACCACCAAAGAAGATTCGGGTCAATGATGGGATGGCTCCTCACCAAGATGCGCCCCCCGGAAGGTAGCACCTCCCAGTACCAGCCCGGCGGAGCCCAGTCCCAGACATGGCCCCTCTGATCAAGCAGGCCTCCTCCATCGAGTCGACGACGAGGATGCAGGATAGACATCGTCGACGTCGATGCGGAAATAATTGCTTTAACTAAAAAAATAACAACAAATGTGACATGTTCAAAATATGACATGGCCACTTCAAAACGAATCAACCTAGAATTATGTTAAATTCACCTAAAATAAACTAGTTCTATTAATTTTCTTACTAAAAATAAACTAGTTCTGCAGTAAAATTTTAATTAGATCATCAAATTTCATATACCTAAATTTTCTTACTAAAAATAAACTAGTTCTATTAATTCAACTAGTTCAACTAAACACTTATGATAAAAAATAAACTAGTTCTTACTAAAAATAAACTAGTTCACCTAGTTCTATTAATTTTCTTACTAAAAATAAAATAGGTCTATTAATTCAACTATTCTTACTAAAAATAAACTAGTACAACTAGTTATATTAATTGTCTTACTAATTCTATTAAACACTTACTAAAAATAGTAAAAATACTATATTGAATTTTTCTCTAAACTAAACACTACTGCCCGAATTAACATCTAGTTAAACCCTACTGCCCTAGTTCTTAAGCATCTACAAGTACTAACTAATTAGATGAACCCTAGCTATGTACTTAAGCATCTACAACTACTTAAGCACCCATTGATGAACCCTAGGAATTTGTCCTAAAAACTACTTAAGCATCTACAACTACTGCCCTAATTAACATCTAGTTTACAATTATATTTACTTAACTACATTGGGAGCGCAACAACTATATAACTACTTAAGCATCTACAAGTAGTAGCTAATTTAATGAACCCTAACTAATTAGATGAACCCTAAAATTTGATGAACCCTAGGAACACTAGCTAGGCAAAGGCAGGGGAGGAGGAGGAGGTGTAGGCGTGCTCACCTCGGGCGCCGGCGGAGATAGGGAGCGGCCGAGGGAGGGGCACGCGGCGTCGAGGTCGGGGTCGGGGCTCGAGCGCGCGGCGGAGGGCGACGACAACAGCGACCACCGAGGGCAGCAGAGGGTGACGGGAGAGCATGCGGCGGCCGACGGTGATGTAGGGCGACGACGGCGGCGATAGCAGATCGAGGGGGGATTTGGGAGAAGTGGCCGGGGGGAAGAAGAACCGCGCGACTAAGTCAAAAATAACAGTAGCGCTGGCCCAGAAAAGCGCTACTGCTACATTAGCTATAGCTAACTTTGTTATAGCACTGGCTAACAAAGTGCGCTACTGCTACGTTAATTATAGCGCTTGTCCTGAAAGCACGCCGTTGCTATGCCTTTCTCCTTTATTTTTATTTTTATTTTATTTTCCTTCACGTTTTCTTTTTTTCCTTTCCCCTTTTCTTTCTTTCATTTTCATTTACTTGTTTCTATATGTTTTTCATTTTATTTTATTTTCATTAGCAGTAGCGCTTTCCACGTAAAACACACTGCTACAACCATCTTAGCAGCAGCGCGCTTTGCATAAGCTCACTACTACTATTCCTAGCTTGTCGAGAACAATGTGGGAATTGTAGTAGTAGTGCTTCTTTCTTCAGACGCGCTACTGCTATAAACTTAGCAGCAGCGCGTTTATTTGCCGGGTGCTAGTGGTAAGTAGTAGTAGCGCTTCTTTTTGACCTGCACTACTGGTAAGTTTCTGTGTATAAGGTTTTCCCTAGTAGTGATGTCACCCACCGCCGCTGCCGGACCCCAAGGTAGGACCTCGTCGGCGGCCGGGCCCGAGGGAGGATGGGGAAGTCCTCGAACCAGCGTAGGGGCGCGGCGGCAGGCAGATCGGGCGACCGGCGACGGCAGATCGATAAAGAGCCCACGGAGGACGACGGGGACACCTCGGCGGCCACCTTGCCGGCGTCAGGCGAAGATGCCGCGATAAACCTCTTTTGGGCCATTGGCTCCTTGAGCTCCCTGGCACACAGGCAGAGGTTGAGGATGAAGGCGGCGGTGGTGATGGTTTCGAGTGAGGGAGGGGTGGTGTGTGTTTGTGTCAGCGGAGGTTTTGGGGTGTGTGTGGAGGAGGGCAAGGTGGTGTTTGAGGAAATACCACGGCAAGTGAAAAATTTACTAGGTGGGAGTAAAATCCCAGGCTGCTGAAAATTTGGATCAAGGGCGGGCAGATAATTTTGAGATTGCGAGGCATGCAGAGGCAGGAGTAAAATGTCGGGGCTACTAAAAATTTGGATCAAGGGCAGGCATATATTTTTTAGATTGTGAGGGATGTAGAGGCGGGAGTTGTTGACCCAGCTGATATGAATTCCCTGAAAAAGCCAACTACTGAGTCTAATCCCCTGCTCAAGTTCAAGTCGGCTCAGGATACAAAGCAAGTTGACTTCACCCCCTGGCGATTCATCTCAACAATTCACTATTGGGGCGAATATAGATCCCAAATAGGAAAGCACGCTCATCAAGTTCATCCATGAGAATCGGGACCTTTTTGCATGGAAACCTTCTTACATGCCTGGTGTACCGAGAGAACTTTTTAAGCATTGCCTAAATATTTATCTAAAATGAAACCTGTTCGACAATACCTCCGTCATTTTAACCAGGAGAGACGTCAGGCCACCAGCGAAGAAGTGGACTGGCCCCTAGTTGTTGGGCTCATTGTTGAAGTGTATCACCCTGAGTGGTTGGCTAACCTAGTGCTTGTTTTGAAGAAGAACGGAACTTGGCGGATATGCGTCAATTACACAGATCTGAACAAGGCCTGCCCTAAGGACCCGTTCGCTCTTCCTTGCATTGATCAAATCATTGACTCCACTGCTGGTTGTGAGTGCTTGTGCTTCCTAGATGCTTACTATGGATATCATCATATCAAGATGGCAGTAAAAGATTAGGAGAAGACAGCCTTCATCACCCCCTTTGGAGCTTTCTACTATACATCTATGTTGTTTGGACTAAAAAGCGCAGATGCAACTTACTAGCGTTGTGTCCAGAATTGTTTTCACAAGCAGATCGACCGTAATGTTAACACTTATGTTGATGACATCATGGTTAAATCTCGGAAGAAGGAAACATTGCTAGACAACCTCAAGGAGATATTTGATAACCTTCAATTTTACCAAATGAAGCTCAACCCAGCAAACTGTGTGTTTGGTGTTCCTGTAGGTAAACTGCTAAGCTTTCTGGTGTCTGAGCGTGACATCAAGGCTAACCCAAAAAAAATATTTACCCAGGTCCGGGCCGAAGGAGACAATATTTACCCAGGTCCGGGCCCTCTCAAAGAGGTAATACCCTACGTCTTTCTTTGATTGTATTGATGGTTGTGTATCGAGTACAAGCTTGATCTACATCAAGATTGTAAGTTACATTCTAACCGTAAGGCTAGATGGATGTGATTATGACCGGGTCCCATCTACAGGCTAAATCCCTTGGTTTATATACATGCCAGAGGGGCACCTAGGGTTACATAGTTGGTTGAAGATCTAAGGATGCATATGGCGTGGCCAAAGATGTCCTTGGAGTACACGTCAAGTCTTCGACAAAAGTTGTCTTGATCACCCTGAGGTGCGAGGCTTCCAGACTCCTTCCTTATGAGAATGAGGGTCCATAAGCTCGGCCCAAGGACAGTGGGCAGACCATGTTCGTACCCCCTAGTCCAGGACACCGTCATCGACGGGCAAATTCGGTGTCGCCCCACAGGTCTACGTCCGGCGGGCTCTCCGCCAATCGTTCGCACATGCGCACGATCCCAGGCGGATCCCCTGTGCGCTCCTGATAACCCACAAGTATAGGGGATCAATTGTAGCCTCTTTCGATAAGTAAGAGTGTCGAACCCAACGAGGAGCTAAAGGTAGAACAAATATTCCCTCAATTTCTATCGACCACCGATACAACTCTACGCACGCTTAACGTTCGCTTTACCTAGAACAAGTATGAAACTAGAAGTACTTTGTATGTTGGATAGGTTTGCAAGATAATAAAGAGTGCGTAAATAAAAAGTAGGGGCTGTTTAGATAAAGACACAGCTAAGTTAGTTTTAGTAGAGAGCTTTTTGTCACGAGAAAGTTATTTGTCCCTAGGCAATTGATAACTAGACTGGTAATTATTATTGCAATTTTATTTAAGGGAGAGGCATAAGCTAACATACTTTCTCTTCTTCGGTCATATGCACTTATGATTGGAACTCTAGCAAGCATCCGCAACTACTAAAGATCATTAAGGTAAAACCCAACCATAGCATTAAAGCATCAAGTCCTCTTTATTCCCATACGCAAATAACCTACTTACTCGGGTCTGTGTTTCTATCACTCACGCCACCCACCATAAGCAAATCATGAACATATTGCAAACCCTACAGCGGGGATCCCTCACGCTTGCGCGACACGGAGAGCACCATAGGATAGCACCAATAATAAAACATGCAACTCAAAGCAATCACGATCATCAATTAACCCATAGGACAAAACGGATCTACTCAAACATCATAGGATAGCCATACATCATTGGGAAATAATATATAGCATTGAGCATCATGTTTAAGTAGATATTACAGCGGGTAAAAGAGGGGTTACACCACTACATAGAGGGCAGAAGAGTTGGTGATGAGGGCGGTGAAGTTGTTGGTGTAGATTGCGGCAATGATGATGGCCCCGGCGGTGTTCCGGCGCCACCGGGAGAGAGGGGGAGAGATCCCCCCCCCCTTCTTCTTATTCCTTGACCTTCTCCCTAGATGGGAGAAGGGTTTCCCCTCTGGTACATGGCCTCCATGGCACAGGAGGGGTGAGAGCCCCTCTGAGATTGGATTTGTCTCTCTGTCTCTCTCTGTTTCCGCGTTCCAGATTCTGCCCTTTCATCGTTACTTAAATTCCCGAAGATCCGTAACTCCGATTGGGCTGAATTTTGGACACGATTTTTATCCAGATATTAGCTTTCTTGCGGCGAAAGAAGGGCACCAACCACCTTACGAGGTGGCCACGTGTGCTCAGGGCGCATCTGACCCCCTGGGGCGCGCCTCCCTGCCTCGTGGCCCCCTCGAGCATCGTCTCGCGTTGATTTCACTTCCCAAAATTCACATATAATCCAAAAAAACTCTCCGTCAGTTTTTATCCCGTTTGGACTCCGTTTGATATGGATTTTCTGCGAAACAAAAAACATGCAACAAACAGGAACTGGCACTGGGCACTGGATCAATATGTTAGTCCCAAAAATAGTATAAAAAATTGCCAAAAGTATATGAAAGTTGTAGAATATTGGCATGGAACAATCAAAGATTATAGAAACGGTGGAGATGTATCAGCATCCCCAAGCTTAATTCATGCTCGTCCTCGAGTAGGTAAATGATAAAAAAGATTTTTTTTTTGATCTGGAATGCTACCTAGCATAATCTTGATCATGCAATCTAATCATGGCATGAATATTAAGACACGAGTGATTCAAAGCAATAGTCTATCATTTGACATTAAAACAATAATACTTCAAGCATACTAATAAAGCAATCATGTCTTTTCAAAATAACATGGCCAAAGAAAGTTATCCCTACAAAATCATATGGTCTGGCTATGCTCCATCTTCACCACACAAAGCATTCAAATCATGCACAACCCCGATGACAAGCCAAGCAATGGTTTCATACTTTTGATGTTCTCAAACCTTTTCAACTTTCACGCAATACATGAGTGTGAGCCATGGACATAGCACTATAGGTGGAATAGAATATGATGGTGGAGGTTGTGTGGAGAAGACAAAAAGGAAGAAAGTCTCACATTGACGTGACTAATCAACGGGCTATGGAGATGCCCATCAATTGATGTCAATGCGAGGAGTAGGGATTGCCATGCAACGGATGCACTGAGAGCTATAAGTGTATGAAAGCTCAAACTGGAAACTAAGAGGGTGTGCATCCAACTTGCTTGCTCATGAAGACCTAGGGCATTTGAGGAAGCCCATCGTTGGAATATACAAGCCAAGTTCTATAATGAAAATTCCCACTAGTATATGAAAGTGATAACTCAAGAGACTCTCTATATGAAGAACATGGTGCTACTCTAAAGCACAAGTGTGGTAAAAGGATAGTAACATTGTCCCTCCTCTCTTTTTACCTTTTTTCCTTTTTTTCTTTTTTGTAGGCCTCTTTGGCCTCTATCTTTCTTTTTGGGGGGGGGGGGCTTCTTTGGCCACTTTTATTTTGATCATGGGACAATGTTCTAATAATGATGACCATCACACTTTTATTTACTTACAACTCAATATTACAACTCGATACTAGAACAAAGATATGACTCTATATGAATGCCTCCGGTGGTGTATCGGGATGTGCAATGATCTAGCGTAGCAATGACATCAAAAAACGGACAAGCCATGAAAACAGCATGCGAGCTATCTTACGATCATGCAAAGCAATATGACAATGATGCTCAAGTCATGTATATGAAGATGATGGAAGTTGCATGGCAATATATCTCGGAATGGCTATGGAAATGCCATGATAGGTAGGTATGGTGGTTGTTTTGAGGAAGATATAAGGAGGCTTATGTGTGATAGAGTGTATCATATCACAGGGTTTGGATGCACCGGTGAAGGTTGCACCAACTCTCGAGATGAGAAAGGGCAATGCACGGCACCTAAGAGGCTAGCAATGATGGAAGGGTGAGAGTGCGTATAATCCATGGACTCAACATTAGTCATAAAGAACTCACATACTTATTGCAAAAATCTATTAGTCATCGAAACAAAGTACTACGCGCATGCTCCTAGGGGCATAGATTGGTAGGAAAAGACCATCGCTCGTCCGCGACCGCCACTCATAAGGAAGACAATCAATAAATACCTCATGCTCCAACTTCGTTACATAACGGTTCACCATACGTGCATGCTATGGGAGTCACAAGCTTCAACACAAGTATTTCTACAATCCACCACTACCCACTAGAATGACTCTAATATCACCATCTTTATATCGCAAAACTATTGCAAGGAATCAAACATATCATATTCAGTGATCTACAAGTTTTATGTAGGATTTTATGACTAACCATGTGAATGACCAGTTCCTGTCATCTCTCTAAATAGATATAAGTGAAGCAAGAGAGTTTAATCCTTTCTACAAAAGATATTCCCACGCTCTAACAAATATAAGTGAAGCAAAAGAGCATTCTACAAATGACGGTTTTCTATGTGAAGAGAAACAGGCAATCCAAACTTCAAAAGATATAAGTGAAGTACATGAAGCATTCTATAAAGCCATACTCAAAAGATATAAGTGAGGTGCAATGAGCATTCTATAAATCCACCAAGGACTATCTCATACCAGCATGGTGCATCAAAGAAAAGTGAAAACTAAATGCAAAAGACGCTCCAAGATTTACGCATATCATGTGATAAATAAAAATATAGCTCCAAGTGAAATTACCGATGATCGTTAGAAGAAAGAGGGGATGCCTTCCGGGGCATCCCCAAGCTTGGTTGATTGGGGGTCCTTGAATATTTCCTTGGGGTGCCTCGGGCATCCCCAAGCTTAGGCTCTTGCCACTCCTTATTCCTTAATCCATCGTGATCTCTCCCAAAACATGAAAACTTCAATCACACAAAACTTAACGGAAAGTTTGGTAAGATCTGTTAGTATAATAAAGCAAATCGCTACGCTAAGTACTATTGAAAACCAATTCATATTTTGTTTTTGCATTGTAGCTACTGTAACATAACTTTTCCATGGCTTAATCCACTGATATAAATTGATAGTTTCATCTAAAGAAGCAAACTATGCATCAAAAACAGAATATGACTTAAACAGGACAGTCTGTAGTAATCTGAACATTAACCATACTTCTGGTACTCCAACAATTCTGAAGAAAAATATGAAAATAAATAATTTGTATACAAAGATAGTAAAACAAGTTTCAAAACCGTTTGACGTTCCAGTAAAAAATGCAAAATCGTGCACTACAGCCAAAGTTTCTGTTTTGCACCGCACAAACCAACAAGCAATGTAAACATCCTAAAGGCAAATGTTGGCACATTATTTTTATAATACAATGGAATTGTACAAGGGGATAATTATTTTTGTTTAAAAGTTTCTGTAATCAAGATTCACAAAGTTTCCATGAGCATGAACAAAGTTCAAGGAGCTCCCCCACTTCAACAATGCTTGTCTCTCTCACTTTCGCTATCCTTTTTGAAAAGTTTTGGGTTCCCCTCTTTTTTTAACTATATAAAGGCACTCAACAGAAATAAATGACTCTTTAAAACTTCCGGTTTGTCTCCCTGGCAGCGCTTTCTTTAAAGCCATTAAGCCAGGCATAAGGTGCTCAAGTAATGAATCCACCCGGATCCCAAGGTATATCAAAGCCAGTTTTAATTAACAATGATTTGTGGTTTAGTAGTGAGCACAAAGCAACATATATCATGTAATGATGAAGTCTAACTCTCTTCCTATGCATTGGCATGTCATAAAAGAACAATTCATGAACACATAATAAGGTCAATGCATAGTATAAACAGTTTCTTGCAACTTTATCATATTGGAAACGTGGAGAAGCGGAGATGTAGTTCCTCTTTCATAATAATTGCAAGTAGGAGCAGCAAGCACATGCATATTATATCTATCAAAATCATCATGTGTACTAGTGAAACGCAGCCCATCAATATAATCCTTAATAAGGACAAACTTCTCCGATATAGTGTTGTCGGGAGAATTGAAAAAGATAATAGGACTATCATGCGTGGGTGCAATAGCAACAATTTCATGTTTAACATAAGGAAATATAGCAAGTTCATCACCATAAGCATCATTCATATTGGCATCTTGGCCACAAGCATAGCAAGCATCATCAAAAAGGGATATTTCAAAAGAATCAACGGGATCATGACAATCATCATAACAATCATCCTTGGATAAGCACGAAGGGAAATTAAACAATGTATGAGTTGAAGAGTTACTCTCATTAGAAGGTGGGCATGGGTAGCTAATCCGCTCTTCCTCCTTTTGTTCTTCGCTCTCCTCATCATCTTTTTCATCCAATGAGCTCACAGTTTCATCAATTTCTTCTTCCATAGACTCCTGCAAAATATTAGTCTCTTCTCGGACAACGCAGACTTTCTCAATAAATTAATAAATATCATAATTGTATTTATAATTCTCATAGCAATATTTAAGGATAGCTAAATTTTCAGGTGTAACATCCCAAAATTCTAAATTTTGGAATGTTATAATAAATAGATAGATTGATTGTTTGTTTGATTGTTGTGTGATTGATTGAGTGAAATTCGAAACTTTTTGGAAGTTAAATGAGAGAAAATAAAAGGACTTTCCCAAACTTTCACCTTTTGCATTTTGATCTCCGTGAAATCAAATTCTTTTCAAATACAAAACCCTCGAGAGAAGATGACATGACTTCTTCCATTTAAATAAATGAAAAGGGTTTTGAAAAGATTTGAATTTCATTTCGAAATATTTTTAATTCAGAAACTTCAAGCAACTCAATGATTTTCATGAGAGAAGATAAAATGACTTCTTCAAATTATATGAAATATGAGTTGGGAGTTTAAAAGGATCAAAATTTAAAATCCTTTTGAAATTATTTTCAATTTGGAGTTATTTGGGTGTTATTCAAATTATTTTTCTCCAAAAATAAAATATACGGAAAATAGGGTAACATGATTCCCTACATCAGAAAATTGGAGAGAAATAAATTTGAATTCATTTTGGTATTTTTATAATTATTTTTATTGGATTTTATTAGACCAGTAGCACTCTTTGAATTATCTGAATTTGTGTGAATTTTATTTAATACTAGGAAAATGTTCAGCTTGTATAAAATCTTTTTCTGAAAATTCTGATATATAATATGCCTATATAAAGTTTTAGTTTTATTTTCGTTTTTCAGTTTATCGCTTTATGTTTAAAAAAACAAATAACAAAAACTGCGCGCGCCTGAAACTAACTGTCGCCCACGTGCGCATCATAGTACCAGCGGGCGCCCCATCTTTTCTTTTTCTTTATCCTATATGGGCCAGGACCAGCCGGCCATATTCCTTCCCCATTTTTTTCCATAGTTTTTCTTTTCTTTTCTATTGCTCAAAAAAAATTACAGCGTGCGCGGCCGGCCGAACCGCCTAAAGGCCTTTTGGCCCATGGCGCACCTCCCATCTCTGTTTCGTATATTTTTGTCTACGTTTAGTCCCATATTGCCTAACTTTTGACTCTTAAACCTCTTTTCCTCCTATAAATATAGACCCAGAGCCTACAAAAAATCATCTAATTTGGGTTAAATCAATATTTTGGTTTGACTAGATAAAAATATTTTCCTCCTCTCGAGGGCGACTTTCGGAAATTGTCTCCTTTCTCCAAGGTCATCTTTTCTCCGCCTTATAAAGGTATATTTCTTTATATTTCCGTAGTTTGTTATTTCTAGACTAATACGATAAAATAATTAGATTATCAATTAGTCTACGTATTTATACATTAAACCCTAGTCGTAGCTATTTTTCCTCCGTAAAGCAGCTTGGCCCTGATTTTTCAAATAGCCATAACTTTTTACTCGTTCATCCAAATTAGATGAAACCAACTCCTATAGCTTCGTCTTGTTTTTACCTATCAAGTGAACCAGTCACATCAACTTTTTGAAATTTTCAAATTTTGAATTCTTTTCAGATTTATATTCAAACTTCTTTTGATCATAATTGTTTTATAACTCCGTTTGAGTTGATTCTTTTTGCATATCGAAGCTCTTGACCTAAACTATCTGATAAGGACAAATTCACATAATTTTGGTACTGTTAGAAATTGTTTTATGATGCAAGAGTTATTTGCTTGGTTTTGACATTTTCCAAATTGTTTTCTTTGTTCTCTCCGATCTTTGAGTGATTGCTTATGTGTTGTTATTATTGCTTGCTTAAGATAGATTGACCGGAGTGTGACGAGTAGAACTATCAAGAGTTTTGAGTGCGAATCATGTTCATCAACATTGCAGGCAAGTTCACACTTTGATCATATCCCTTTCATACCCAGTTTTATGCATTAGTTTCACCCTCAAACATTGCATGAGTAGGATTGATAACATGTGGGTATTGGGAAGTAGTTGATGAGGTAGGAACCTATTGCCCTGCATTCAAACCTTGGGAGTTACTATTGCGTTATGCTTATATTTACATGCTATGCTCGTAGACGTGGATTGGGTTTGAGAGTATTCATGACAGATGTGAGATTTTTAATTAATGGTTTACTTAAGGTGGCAACTTTAACACACATCTGGGTGGATTGAGGCACCTGGGTATTCCAGCGATTGCATGTTTAGGCACCTGGGTATTTCAACGATTGCCTATTTTTCTTTATGGACCGCCACCCAGGCTCAAAGGGATCATGAGATTATTCATACTAGAAACTTCCGTGTGCAGCCACAAGCTGGTATGGGCTCTAGCATAGTTGATTAAGTCATGCGAACTCTTACAGTGGTAGACTAGCAGATGTAGGGGAAAGTAGGTGTAATGGTCTACCCGATCGTAAGGTGCTAGCGCTTCTGAAAAACTATGTCTCGGTCATCCGTTTCTCAAACACCATGTAGTGCGAGAATCCCAACGGAGGAGATCGAGTCTTATGGGGAAAAGTGCGCAAACCTCTGCAGAGTGTATAAACTAATCATGATTAGCCGTGTCCCCGGTTATGGACGTCTTGAGTATCTAGTACTTGGATTATCATGTGAATCTCATCATGTGACTTTAATTAATTTTGATGGGTTATAATGATGATGCTTAATTGGGATTGAGAGGGTGTCCACACTCTCAATGTTTAACAACCACCTTGATAGTTAAATAAAATGTATTCCTTTGCAGTAGGGAAAAATTGGCTTTTTGCAAAAACATATAACCATAGAGCTTTTCCACCAGCCATATATGCATGTAGTGATAGCCATTGTTCATCATTCTCTATGATGTGAATTTGCCAGTACATTCAATGTACTGACCCTTGTGGCTGCAACGTCTCATGTTGCAGGAATCTTACAACGAGTAAGTGATACGTTAGGGTTACGATTTCTACACTCAACTTTGTCGTTGGTGTTGGTGGGAATCCACAACCTTGTTGTTACTTCCGCTATTTGGATTGAGGTAATAGTATTTACGTTACTTTACATGTGATTTACCTTTGTTATAAATCCTCGAGTACTGTGTGTGTCAGCATACCGATCCAGGGATGACCCTTAAGCATAGAGACTTGATCCATTCGGGCCGGGTCGCTACATCAGGTCTATAAACTGAATCATCAAAATCTTCAAACTCTTTAAACAAAGATTCAATTTCATAAGCACCCATAAAAGCAACCAATTCTTTTATTTGTTCCACATCATAATAATCATATATACCATTAGCATAAGAAGCCAAGGTTTCATCATCATTAAATTCACATGAAAAGGGAAGGTGTGGAGCCTTCATCCTAGAGCAACAAGTACAATCATATCTCAAGCATAGTTGCCGAGCATACCAATGCAACATATAAATTTGATCCCATAATAGTTTTCATTTGAGTCAAGCAATAATCCCTAAAGTATTCACGTTGATCCAACGTTACTCCCATTATAAAGTTGAATGGGGTTTTCTCATGATTATCAAAGTAGTACATAATATCTTTCACATAATGAGCATCGAGGGTTTTAGGAGGTTCCCCATCTCCATGAGTAGCAAGTAAACCTAATTTTTTTGGTATTTCATGTTCCATATCCATAACTAAAGATAGAGAACAACTTAGAATAGAAAATAAAAATTACTTAGTGATAAAGCAAACAAGCACACACGAGAATATTCACCCCACGCTATTGCTCGCCGGCAACGGCGCCAAAAAAAGGTCTTGATAACCCACAAGTATAGGTGATCAATTGTAGCCTATTTCGATAAGTAAGAGTGTCGATCCCAACGAGGAGCTAAAGGTAGAACAAATATTCCCTCAAGCTCTATCGACCACCGATACAACTCTACGCACGCTTAACGTTCTCTTTACCTAGAACAAGTATGAAACTAGAAGTACTTTGTAGGTGTTGTTGGATAGGTTTGCAAGATAATAAAGAGCACGTAAATAATAAGTAGGGGCTTTTAAGATAAAGACACAACTAAGTTAGTTTTAGTAGAGAGCTTTTTGTCACGAGAAAGTTATTTGTCCCTAGGCAATCGATAACTAGACCGGTAATCATTATGGCAATTTTATTTGAGGGAGAGGCATAAGCTAACATACTTCCTCTTCTTGGATCATATGCACTTATGATTGGAACTCTAGCAAGCATCCGCAACTACTAAAGATCATTAAGGTAAAACCCAACCATAGCATTAAATCATCAAGTCCTCTTTATTCCCATACACAAACAACCTACTTACTCGGGTCTGTGTTTCTATCACTCACGCCACCCACCATAAGCAAATCATGAACATATTGCAAACCCTACAGCGGGGATCCCTCATGCTTGCGTGACACTGAGAGCACCATAGGATAGCACCAATAATAAAACATGCAACTCAAACCAATCACGATCATCAATTAACCCATAGGACAAAACGGATCTACTCAAACATCATAGGATAGCCATACATCATTGGGAAATAATATATAGCATTGAGCACCATGTTTAAGTAGAGATTACAGCAGGTAAAAGAGGGGTTACATCGCTGCATAGAGGGGAGAAGAGTTGGTGATGAGGGCTGTGAAGTTGTTGGTGTAGATTGCGACGATGATGATGGCCCCGGCGGCGTTCCGGCGCCACCGGGAGAGAGCCCACCTTCTTCTTCTTCTTCTTCCTTGACCTTCTCCCTAGATGGGAGAAGGGTTTCCCCTCTGGTCCATGGCCTCTAGTAGTAGTAGTAGTAGTAGTAGTAGTAGTAGTAGTAGTAGTAGTAGTAGTAGTAGTAGTAGTAGTAGCAGTAGTAGCAGTAGTAGCAGTAGTAGCAGTAGTAGCAGTAGTAGCAGTAGTAGCAGTAGCAGCAGTAGCAGCAGTAACAGCAGTAGCAGCAGTAGCAGCAGTAGCAATAGTAGCAGTAGTAGCAGTAGTAGCAGTAGTAGCAGTAGTAGCAGTAGCAGTAGTAGTAGTAGTAGTAGTAGTAGTAGTAGTAGTAGTAGTAGCAGTAGTAGTAGTAGTAGTAGTAGTAGTAGTAGTAGTAGCGGTAGCAGGTAGCAGTAGCAGTAGTAGTAGTAGCATGTACTGGTGGATGTAGAGGCGTGTACGTACATATATACTGGTGGATGTAGAGGCGTGCACGTGTCGTAGTAGAGGCGCGTACGTGTCGTAGTAGAGGCGCGCACGTAGCATGTACACGTACGTACAACGGCCAGGGTGCAAGAAAGAAAATATGGCCACGTATGTGTACATACGGGCGGGGTCTCGAACGCCAACTCGCACATACGTACGGCCAGGGCTCGTGTACATGGCTGGGTCAGAACGGAGAAACAGAGTCATCGTCGTGTTCATGGGGAGGCAATGGAATGCGTCATGTTCATGGGGAGGCAACAAAATGCGTCGTGTTCATCGGGAGGCAACAGAACACGTGGGAGCCAACTGGCTGGGTCGGAACGGAATGCGTGGTCGTGTTCATCGGGAGGGCTTGGACGGAACAGGCAATGGAAACAAGGCCTAGCGTACCGCACAACGGAGGAAACGGACCTCCTACGTTCGGAACGGGGTCCTGTTGATCGGGAGGGGTGTGGCGTACCGCAAAATGGAGAAAATGGACCTCCTACGGTCGAAACGGGGGTCCTGTTGATCGGGAGGGGTGTGGCGTACCGCAAAACGGACGAAACGGACCTCCTATGGTCGAAACGGGGGTCCTATTGATCGGGAGGTGAAAGGATCGAGAAGAGGTGTCTAGAGGGGGGGTGATTAGACACTAAGTACCAAAAGTTGCACTTTTTAATTTTCTTAAGTTGAAGTGGAGTTTAGGCACAAGTTTAACAAACACAATACATATCAAGCAAGCATGCAAATAGTATATGAGCAGCAGAAAGTAAAGCATGCAACTTGCAAGAATGTAAGGGGAAGGGTTTGGAATATTCAAACGCAATTGGAGACACGGTTGTTTTTGTCGTGGTTCTGATAGGTGGTGCTATCGTACATCCACGTTGATGGAGACTTCAACCCACGAAGGGTAACGGTTGCGCGAGTCCACGGAGGGCTCCACCCATGAAGGGTCCACGAAGAAGCAACCTTGTCTATTCCATCATGGCCATCGCCCACAAAGGACTTGCCTCACTAGCGGTAGATCTTCACGAAGTAGGCGATCTCCTTGCCCTTACAAACTCCTTGGTTCAACTCCACAATCTTTGTCGGAGGCTCCCAAGTGACACCTAGCCAATCTAGGAGACACCACTCTCCAAGAAGTAACAAATGGTGTGTTGATGATGAACTCCTTGCTCTTGTGCTTCAAATGATAGTCTCCCCAACACTCAACTCTCTCTCACAAGATATGGATTTGGTGGAAAGAAGAATTGAGTCGAAAGCAGCTTGGGGAAGGCTAGAGATCAAGATTCATATGGTGGGAATGGAATATCTTGGCCTCGACACATGAGTAGGTGGTTCTCTCTCAAAAAATGTGTATTGGAAGTGTCGGTATGTTCTGATGGCTCTCTCCACGAATGAAGAGTGGGTGGAGGGGTATATATAGCCTCCACACAAAAACTAACCGTTACACACAATTTACCAATCTCGGTGAGACCGAATTGAGAAACTCGGTCACTGATTTAGCAAACCTAGTGACCGTTAGGATTTTCGGTGGGACTGAGATGTAACTCGGTAGGACCGATATGGTTAGGGTTAGGGCATAACGTAATCTCGGTGTGACCGATTACACAAACTCGGTGGGACCGATTTTGGTAATAAGCTAACCAGAGAGTTGGTCAGGCAAACTCGGTGGTACCGGTTACACAAACTCGGTGGAACCGATTTTGGTAATAAGCTGGCCAGAGAGTTTGCATTGTAATCTCGGTAGTACCGATTGCTCAAACTCGGTGAGACCGATTTTGGTAATGGACATACACAGAGAGATTACAATCTCATCTCGGTGAGACCGAGATCCCTATCAGTGAAACCGATTTGATTAGGGTTTCTGGCAGTGGTTATGTCAACTGAACTCGGTGGCTCCGGACAGAAGGAATCGGTGGGGCTGAGTTTGACTTTTGGTTTAGATCATATGTGGATGTGGGAAGGTAGTTGAGGGTTTTGGAGCATATCACTAAGCACTATGAAGCAAGAACCTCATCAAGCAACACCTCATCCCTCCTTGATAGTATTGGCTTTTCCTATAGACTTAATGTGATCTTGGATTACTAAAATAAAAAATGTAGAGTCTTGATCTTGAAGCTTGAGCCAATCCTTTGTCCTTAGCATCTTGAAGGGGTTCCACATCCTTTAGTCCATGCCACTTAATTTGTTGAACTTATCTGAAACATACTAGGTAAAAGTATTAGTCCAACAAGAGATATGTTGTCAATAATTATCAAAATCACCTAGGGAGCACTTGTGCTTTCAGGAGGGGTGTGGCGTACCACAAAACGGACGAAACGGACTTGTGTTGGAGCGCTAGGTCGAAACAGGGGTCATGTTCACCGGGAGGGGTGTGGCGTACCGCAAAACGGGACTCCACGGGATATTGTTCATCTCCACCGTCGACCTCCTCCAGCCTCCACGGGTTACTGTCGACCTCCTCCAGCCTCCACGGGCTCCTGTTCATCCAGCCTCCACCGTGCGCTACTCCACCGGCTACTGTTCAACCACCCCTCCACGGGCACCCCTCCACCATCTACTGTTCATCCAGCCCTCCACACCACGGGGTCCTGTTCAACCACCCCTCCACGGGCACCCCTCCACCGTCTACTGTTCATCCAGCCCTCCACCACACCACGGGGTCCTGTTCATCCAGAGGCAACGCCACCACTCACTGTTCATCCAACCCCCCCCCCCCCCCGCGCGCGCAACGCTCACTGTTCATCCAATCGATCGGCTTCAGTTAGCAGCAGTAGCGAAGGAATGCTTGATCGGGTTCAGTTAACAGCCATCGATCGATTGCTCGGGTTCAGTAACGCGTAGTTCATCCAATCGATCGGCTTCAGTTAGCAGCAGTAGTGAAGGAATCGCTCAATCGGGTTCAGTTAACAGCCATCGATCGATCGCTCGGGTTCAGTAACGCGTAGCCTGTAGTGCAATCGCTCGGGTTCAGTTAGAGCCCAACACCTCGCTCGGGTTCAGTTAGAGCCAACGCCTCGCACACACGCGCGTACGTGTACGAGAGAAACGCGCATCGCTCGGCCCCCGACCTCCCACCGTAACCGGGAACTCCCCGAAATTTTCCTTCCCCTCGCTTCTACCATGGTTTTTTCCGTCATGGACGGTCCAAAGAATGTCATGCAGCTGCGTCTCCGGCCCGCCCAGGACGAAAAGCCCATTTTCTGTCATGATTTTTTGTCATAGAAGTAGGAGCCCACCACATCTATGATGATATCGGGTTTTGTCACAATTATCGTCATAGAAGTGTCATATGTATGACAGAAAAAAAATTCATTCGGCCCAAAATGTCACGGATGTGTCTTTTTTTTGTAGTGGAATCTACATGTTTGGTCGCCAAGCTTGCCCTCCACGCCAAGGAGAGTCCCATCCGGACACGGGTGCAGTCTTCGGTCTTCGTATCTTCATAGCCCATCAGTCCGGCCCATAGTTAACAGGCCGGATGCCCGAGGACCCCTTAGTCCAGGACTCCCTCAGGGCGCACCATCCTTCCTGGTGGCGTGGGATGGGGTGAGGGGGCGCACAACCCCTTAGTGGGCTGGTGTGCTCCCTCCCCTTGGCCCATGAGGCCCCCCAACACTTGTCGGGGCCCCCGAAACTCCTTTTGGTTCTCCGTCGATAACCCGGTACACGCCGGAACACTTCCGGACTCCGATGCCCTTCATCCTATATATCAATCTTCACCTCCGGACCACTCTGCAGTTCCTCGACACGTCCCAGTTCTCATATGGGTCTCCGAACAACCTTCGGTTACCACCATAACAACTCAACTATACTTAATTATATCATCACCAAACGTTAAGTGTGTAGACCCTGCGGTTTCGAGAACTATGCAGACATGACCGAGACACCTCTACGGTCAATACCCAATAGTGGGTCCTGGATGTTCATATTTGTTCCTACATATTCTACGAAGATCTTTATTGGGCAAACCTCGATGTGAAGGATTCAGATAATCCCGTATGCAGTTCCCTTTGTCTATCGGTATGTTACTTGCCTGAGATTCGATCATCGGTATCACAATACCTAGTTCAATCTCGTTACCGACAAGTCTCTTTACTCGTTCTGTAATATAAGATCTCGTGGCCAACTCATTAGTCACATTGCTTGCAAGCTCATTGTGATATTGTATTACCGAGTGGGCCCTGAGATACCTCTCCATC
This sequence comes from Triticum aestivum, assembly GCF_018294505.1. Classification (NCBI taxonomy): domain Eukaryota; kingdom Viridiplantae; phylum Streptophyta; class Magnoliopsida; order Poales; family Poaceae; genus Triticum; species Triticum aestivum. The sequence goes on along the minus strand of NC_057806.1, from coordinate 584,526,916 downwards.
ATACGGAGTGACAAATCCCAGTATTGATCCATGTCAACTCAACAGACACCCTCGGAGATACCTGTAGAGCACCTTTATAGTCACCCAGTTACGTTACGACATTTGATACACACAAGGTATTCCTCCGGTGTCAGTGAGTTGCATGATCTCATGGTCATAGGAACAGATAGTTGTCATGCAGAAAACGATAACAACAAACTTGATACAATCATATGATATTCTTATAGTTTGGGTCTTGTCCATCACATCATTATCCTAATGATGTGATCCCATTATCAAATGACAACTCATGTCTATGGCTAGGAAACCATAACCATCTTTGATCAGTGGGCTAGTCCAGTAGAGGCTCACTAGGGACATGTTGTTGTCTATGTATCCACACATGTATTTGAGTTTCCAGTCAATACAATTATAGGATGGATAATAAATGATTATCATGAACAAGGAAATATATTAATAACCACGTTATTATTGCCTCTAGGGCATATTTCCAGTAAAATATATTTGCAAATCTTCTCTTCTACACTACACGAGCTCCATGCTGGCCCTGATTCGGTTTGCAAAAACACCATGATTCTTAAAGTTGGACATCAAAAGGTCACATAGAAAAATTAAACCAAAGATCTCGAAGTCATATGGTTACAAGGCAGTGGAACACCAATTCGCTGAGTAATACATAAAAAAATCCACAAGTCGCTAAATAACTGACAAGATGAAGTCGATTTTAAACACCACGTCACACGATACTAAATATACAACATGGCACACGACACTATCAGGTTCATCGTCGATTCCATACACCCCGACCGTGTGCACAAAGCCATATCTGTCAGAGTTCTGCTTTGAGATCCTACACAGAAGAATATAATTAATGTCATGCACTATATTAATGAGTAAAACACATCCAAAAATTAAATTTAGACATATTTGCTACCTGTAACAATTGGATGCATTTACGTCAACTGTGACGTGGCCCCTTGCAAAAGCCACATTTACCCTCTGATCTTGTATTCTTCATCTTTGCATGTAGCCTTTTCTTCGGTGCACCTTGGCCTGGCACATGCACGGGATCCAGAACATTATCTAAACCTTCATCATCAAGGTTCGCTGATTGCGGCATCAACGGGCCAAACCTAATGCTATTACTCTGAGCATTAGTTGATTTCTTGTTGTCAGCTTATTCAATAGGTGATTCCTTGATATCATCTTGTGCATCCAAAACCATCTTTAGACGCTAATACGCCTCATCAGAGTGGCATATGCCTTGAAACATGTCGCATGACTAAAATTCCACAACTACGGTACCTTTGCAGGCTTGCCGAATAGTCATACATCTCACTCTTTCTAGTCGGTGCGTATGTAGATTTTGCACTCATTGTCCACCTAGTAGGAACACAACACCTGGGCAGTCTTTCGTCTTGTAAAACTCCCAATATGTCAAAATGTTGGGACATGGTATGCCTGCACATTCCACCTTACGGCAAGAACAACTAATCCGGTGCAAAAGACATTCCTGCTCCTCACTGTGCACTTTGAACAATTTATCCATTCTTTTCTTCTTAGACACAACATAGGTGGTAACATCTGATGCATCTAGTACCTCTCTGATCATTCATTTGTTGACAACATTTATGCTCTATAAGACCAACTTAAAAGTAGGAGTGAAAACTTTTGCGACATGATTCTCAATAATTGAAGCATTTTCCTCTGTAAATGGAACTGACTTAAAGGCCTCGATGTCTTAGAGAGCCTCGTTCAAGTGTCACAACGCAAGGCAACACTCATAGTGCTCTGGTATTTGAAACAACGTAATTTTACCCTCAAGATACGTATGTAGCACAGAGTTCAAGCTCTCACTCCGCTGATTACTGCTCAAACCTAGGAAACAAGACCCTTCAAGATATGGAGAACACCACAACTTTCTCCTCCGATACATCTCATGCAGCTAGGACTCCTTGCTGGTTACTTTATTCTGTTGTAACAAATTTATCCATTTTCTCTCATGCTATTCAATGGAAAATTAATCATATATGAAAGATTTGAGTTCCTCCTTTACCGCCGAATCATGCAGATGACGTACAATGTTCTACTGAATGTGCCATATACACAACCTGGGGTTTGAGTCAGGCCAAACCACCCTGATTGCTCTCTGCACTGCAAGGTCTCTGTCCGTGATCACATATATCGGATTCTTCTGTCCCATGGCATCAGAAAAGCCCCGCAACATCCACTTGTATTCCTGGCTTGTTTCATGAGAAATGACACCACATCCAAAAATAATAGTGTTACGGTGGTGATTCAACCTGACAAACGGCACAAATGGCGTATTGTACTTATATGTTCTGTATGTTCTATCAAAAACAATAATGTCTCTGAAAGCCTCGTAGTCAAGTTAGGATTGACTATCAGACCAGAACAGTCCCTTTAGATGGCCAAATTCATCAAGCAAGTACTTCAAAAAAATCTGATCCCGCTCTCGCCGCGCCATCATGTGACTGATCACCGTTTGAGCATCATCGGTTGTAAATGTCCCTCCTCATGCATCCAACCTGATCATATCCACCGTATTGCATGCACAAAATATCCAGAATATGGTGTTTGCGGATCACACATTTTTTCATGTCTGCAATGTCCACTCTTTGCTCATCGCTAATTCTTCTGTGTGGATGCAAAAGACACCAAAGGTCCCGTAGGGCTAGAGGATGGTTGTGTTCATCGATTAAATCCTTCACAAACCACCAACATGTTTACTCGTGTCTTGCAATGACCAATTTAGCTTTACACCCAACACGAGTTATATTCCATGGCTTCCTCTTTCTATCTTCCATCTTCCTCTGCATGTGCTTCTCTTCACGAACCCCTTCATGACTACGGGCAATTTTCCTTAAATTATATGATTATTGGATCCATCCCACTCAATATAGCTTCTTCGCACACTTAAACCTTTCTGAAGAGCATATTTGTTATAGAATCTATAACCTTCACCCTCACTATGAAATATCCTATTGGCAATATGATAGTACTCGAGCATACACTCATCACTTACATCCGCCATATCTTCCTGCATATAATATACAAAATGCACAGTTGGTGTTTATCCATGTTGTAGATGAAAAATAGCTCACACCTAAAAACAAGTGCATGAAAAGGCAGTATGAAATCTTGTGTGGAATATTAAACTTTGGCCGTTGTACATGTGAGGCCAAGCATCAACGTCGAAAAACTACTAAACTAAGCATCGATGATGAAAAAACCTAAATTATATTGCATGCACTACGGAAACCTAAATTGATGATGACAAAACTAAGTAGGAAGACGAGGCTACGAATCTGAGTCAAGTCAATTCATACCTTAGGATGGCAGGCAGGAAGAGACGGGATGGGTCGGCATCGAGTTCCTCCAGAGTAATAGTGTTGCCGCCGATTCAGTAGGCGCAGATGTGGTGCCTTACTCTTCTTCTTGTCGTCGGGCACGTCGAGGACAGTGAAGGGAAGGAGGACGAGGACGAGGACGAGGACGGTGAATTGATTCCTCTCGCCGGGCACATCGGGGACAGTGAAGGGGGCGAGGACGAGGACTTGACCTCGACCTGGATCGATTAGATGTGGTTCTGGTCGTGGAGGTGATCAGTAGAAAAAAATATTTCGCCGTGGACCATTATGCCCTTCTCAAATTAAACAAATTAAATTTAATCATTTTTAATCCTCCGACAAATCGGACAGCTAACAAAAATTAGAGGGTCGGTACTAGGCAGCAGTCTGAGTAGTGCCCCAATCACTGTAAAAGAGCTCATGTATACATGTTTGCACTGTGCGCTTTCTCTATGACACAAAAAAGAAGCTAAGTGGAGTATTTATTAGATTGGCATCCGTCAGAAAAGTACTCCCTCCATCTTATGATGTAAGACTTTTTTTGATACTACGCTATTGTCAAAATCGTCTTACATTATTGGACAGATGGAGTAGTTAGCTTGGTGTCAAGCTAGGATGCATGCCAAAGCTTTTGTACTCAGGATGTACGTCTATCAGACAAACTTGCAGTGGACACAAATCTTCGGGTGACTCACATTTGATTCTCCACGGGAGAAGTTTTCTTCCATCCATTATCTAAACAAAATTCTCCACGGGTGAGCATGCACTAGCAGTATCAACCTCTCATGTTTCTGCACGTGTATTGAGGGCAAGGATAGCAAAAGCAACAGACGGCGAAGGCGAAGGCAACGGGCCCGACCATGGCGCCGTCTCGTCGATCGGGTTGAAAACTGAGGCCGGTGCGCAAAGAAACAAAAAGAAAAGAAAAGAAACTATGCATAACAAGCGCAAGGTAATTCTGACGGACGGAGAACCGCAACGAAGAGGAAAGCACTCTCAAGCAGATCGATCGATGCACTGCACCAGTCGGAGTATATCTGTATATGATTACACCTCGAAAGGATTTGGGCCAAGAACAGCGGCTCGGTCGTTGGGTAGATCAAGATCCTCATGCGAAGATTAAATGAGCTTTAACCTCGTACATTATATAGTACTCCATCAAACACTCGTGTGTAGTTTCCGGAATAAATTCAAAACAAAATCGAAAAGATGTGGTAGCTCCCGGGGTCGGAGGAAGCTCCTCTGACGTACGGCGTCTGCCGTTAGGCCACTGACAGGTGGGTCAAGTTTCAGTCGGACCCATGAGTCAGCGACGGAACGGCACCCTGCCGCACGGCAGGGGATCCTCGTCCCCCGGGGTCGGGGCACCCTGTTTTCCTATCCATCCGACCTCGTTGAGATTCATATGGTCTTCTGTCAAACTGCAGAGCATCTGCAGCGTCTGCATGCTTACCAGTCCATTTGACCTTCCTAATTGTGTTGCTACTATGGACTAGTAGGCTATAGGTAGCAGCCATCTTGGGGCAGCAGGAGCAGCCATAGTGCTGAAACGAGTTGTCATATCAGTCGTGTTTTGCATAGCTGGCTACTGTTCCTGACAGCGGCGTCAGGCCATGCATGGGCCATCCTTATTTTACTCGATGGCGAAACTGTTCCTGGTTTGGACTGATCGAGCTAGGTGGAACGCTATGAATCAATGGTTATACTGCTGTGCATGTTATGAATCGATTCATGCATGGACCGTCTTTATTTTATAATTTTCTGGTCCGGCATCTTAGTGAGGCACAATTATTTACTTGGTTATTTTGATCGGGAAAGTTGATGTAGCTCTTTACTTGATAAAGAATGATGGGATGGGCCGGCAAGACTCTGCAAATCCCTGTGGGAAAGGAGAGCAATGACTGAGCTGTGTGACAGGTGAGGGAGATTCTGTGTATAGGTTGAACAGTGACCTACGCAGCCCATTGCCATTTTTAAATAGTTTACTTACTTCGGCTTTTACTGTTCACATAGCCTTTAACCCCATTCTCCATTACAGCGCGGGGCACAGATCGCCAAGTCAGGACAGTGTGAATGAACGGCGAGATAGCCGGGTGTCCCGACCCCCGGGACCTAAAAGTCCTGTCTCAAACAAACAAAATATACTATTACATCGCATGCATATAGGCATATACAGTAGCTAGCTAGATTGTGCCGAAGCATCACCTCGTCGCAAGAAGCAGGCATCAACTCAGGCGGACGGCACCGAGGCGCGGTGGTGCCCGGACGCTGACGCCGCCGTCGCCGGCGATGTCCGCCGCGACGAGGACGATGAGGTGGCCCGGTGCTCTCGCACGCGGCGCGCCTAAGCATCTGGCACATGCCCTTGGCCACGCGCTCCGCGGGGCCGCCGCGCCTGAACATGCGGCAGAAGGCCATGTGCGCCCGCACGGCCTCCTCCACGCCCATGGCCGCGGCGCGCTTGCTGCGGCTGGCCTCGTACTTGACGGACTCGGAGCAAAGCCCGCACAGCCACCGGCCCCCGAAGTAGGCCCTCACGCCGCCGATGTACTCGCCGGTGCACTTCTCCTCCAGGCCGCAGCAATCGCAGCTCACCACCACCGCCTCCATGTCTAACTTTAGAAAGTTGGATTATTACCTAGAAAACGACGGCGGGCTCTTCTTCTTGGACTGGTTAATCTGAAAGAAGAAGAAGAAGAAGAATCAGGTTCTATTGTGCTTTTCGTGCTGTGCTTTGTGTGGTGTGTGCAGACAGCAGCAGGTTCGTTTATATATCGTTTGGGAGGCCCAGGGCACCTCCGCTCTCGCGCGCTGTCATGGCGACCGCGACCCGAGCGAAGAACAGTTTGTTTTGTTGCTTGGACTCACGTACCCCGCCTCACCGGCCGGCCAGGTGACACATCCACCAGGTGCATGCCGTGTTGCCTGATATTTTTGCCACGTTTACACTATGCTAGCTGCTCCTGTTCTCATCAGGTTCTACGTACCCTAGTGAACTACTTGTTCCTCGCCTGGTTTAATTTGCCCTGGCGGGAAGGGAACAGAAGAAGAACATTTCGTCCAGCTCTTTGTGTCGTCCAATTTAATTTGTCTCGGGACTATGATCAAATCTCCGCGCGCTTTAGTCTTCTAATAGACAATCTTTGATTGCTATTTCATGACTTCGATGATACATATAATTGATCATGTGTGGATTGACCTTGATCACTTCCAAGTCGGAGCTAGGTGTGCGGAGGAATTCATCTCATCTCTGCCCTAGATCACAGGCAAAGATCGCCACCAGCTGGTTCCCTACGTACACCTTAATATTCCACTATGCCGGCCGTTCTTTTCCTTGCTTCTGCCAATGTGCAAGTGAAAGCTAACTAAGTAACTAATGGCACATATGGATAAACACGTTTTGCTGTTACTTATAGTCAACAAAATATTGTTGGGCTTCATCAGCCGATTATTTTGTGTATGCACTCTCCGATGATATATTTTTTTCCCGCCCGATCGTGGTGGAGATGAGGAGAAGCTTGGCCGAGACCAAGGTTGTCAGAATCACCACTTTTTTGTGATTATACAAATTTATCCATACTTTTGTTGGGCCGATTCTACAATTCTAGCTGATAGAATCTAGGATCTAAGACTCTGTTAGTTAGGATCCTACAATTTGCAATCCTACCAGAGGGGTTTGGATCCAATTCAGATTCTGATAGCCTCGGCCAAGACTGAGGGTTTATGGTTGAGGCACCAGAGATAACTATCTACCTCTGACTTTGAGGATGTCTACACGGTAGGAGCCGGCCGGGGTGTTGCACTAACCAACATAGATTATAGATTAACAAAGAGGAGGCCCCCGCCGGTGAAGCAAAGGACATAGATCCATTATGAAGTATGTTTATGTTGTATTTTTTATATATTCAAAATGTACTTTTTTCACTAAATTTGGTCAATAAATAGAAACTAACTTAGGGCCAAGCTTATAGGTCATATATGTTGGAACTATGATATCACTTTTGTGCTATTACTTAGTCAATCAGCGATTATTTTTTCATTGTACTCTTTTTTGCTCTGGCAGTCGTTAAGAAAAGCCCTTGCTTTCTAGTTTTTTTCTTATTAGAGCGGTTATTTTTCCACTACACTCTTTTTTGCTCTAGCAGTCGTTCAGAAAAGCCATTGCTTTCTAGACTCTGAAGACAACGAACACCGGCCACATCCAGATGGATCCACCTTTCGATAACTAAACCGACCAGATTCTGGAAGACCTGTCAGAGACACAGCTCCGCATCCCCTCCGCCATTGATAAACACACCAACAGAACAGGAAAAGAGCAGGGAGAACATTGTTCCTATACGGGGACAGCACCACCGCCTTGTTGGAAATATGCCCTAGAGGCAATAATAAATTAGTTATTATTATATTTCCTTATTCATGGTAATCGTTTATTATCCATGCTAGAATTGTATTGATAGGAAACTCAGATACATGTGTGGATACATGGACAACACCATGTCCCTAGTAAGCCTCTAGTTGACTAGCTCGTTGATCAATAGATGGTTACGGTTTCCTGACCATGGACATTGGATGTCATTGATAACGGGATCACATCATTAGGAGAATGATGTGATGGACAAAGACCCAATCCTAAGCCTAGCACAAGATCATGTAGTTCGTATGCTAAAGCTTTTCTAATGTCAAGTATCATTTCCTTAGACCATGAGATTGTGCAACTCCCGGATACCGTAGGAGTGCTTTGGGTGTGCCAAACGTCACAACGTAACTGGGTGGCTATAAAGGTACACTACAGGTATCTCCGAAAGTGTCTGTTGGGTTGGCACGAATCAAGACTGGGATTTGTCACTCCGTGTGACGGAGAGGTATCTCTGGGCCCACTCGGTAGGACATCATCATAATGTGCACAATGTGATCAAGGAGTTGATCACGGGATGATGTGTTACGGAACGAGTAAAGAGACTTGCCGGTAACGAGATTGAACAAGGTATCGGGATACCGACGATCGAATCTCGGGCAAGTATCGTACCGCTAGACAAAGGGAATTGTATACGGGATTGATTAAGTCCTTGACATCGTGGTTCATCCGATGAGATCATCGTGGAACATGTGGGAGCCAACATGAGTATCCAGATCCCGCTGTTGGTTATTGACCGGAGAGTCATCTCGGTCATGTCTGCATGTCTCCCGAACCCGTAGGGTCTACACACTTAAGGTTCGGTGACGCTAGGGTTATAGAGATATTAGTATGCGGTAACCCGAAAGTTGTTCATAGTCCCGGATGAGATCCCGGACGTCACGAGGAGTTCTGGAATGGTCCGGAGGTAAAGAATTATATATAGGAAGTGCTATTTCGGCCATCGGGATAAGTTTCAGGGTCACCGGTATTGTACCGGGACCACCGGAAGGGTCCCGGGGGTCCACCGGGTGGGGCCACCTGCCCCCGGGGGCCACATGGGCTGTAGGGGGTGCGACTTGGCCTACATGGGCCAAGGGCACCAGCCCCTAGAGGCCCATGCGCCAAAGGGACAAGAGGAGGGGAGAGTCCTAAAGGGGGAAGGCACCTCCGAGGTGCCTTGGGGAGGATGGACTCCTCCCCCCCTTGGCCGCACCCTTCCTTGGAGGAAGGGGCAAGGCTGCGCCCTCCCCCTCTCCCTTGGCCCTATATATAGTGGGGGGAAGGAAGGTCAACCATACCTGAGCCCTGGTGCCTCCCTCTCCCTCCCATGACACATCTCCCTCCTCCCGCAGCGCTTGGCGAAGCCCTGTTAGAATCTCGCTACTTCCACCACCACGCCGTCGTGCTGCTGGATCTCCATCAACCTCTCCTCCCCCTTGCTGGATCAAGAAGGAGGAGACGTCGCTGCTCCGTACGTGTGTTGAATGTGGAGGTGCCGTCCGTTCGGCGCTAGGATCATCGGTGATTTGGATCACGACGAGTACGACTCCATCAACCCCGTTCTCTTGAACGCTTCCGCGCGCGATCTACAAGGGTATGTAGATCCACTCCTCCCTTGTTGCTAGATGACTCCATAGATAGATCTTGGTGACACGTAGGAAAATTTTGAATTTATGCTACGTTACCCAACAGTGGCATCATGAGCTAGGTCTATGCGTAGTTTCTATGCACGAGTAGAACACAAAGTAGTTGTGGGCGTTGATTTTGTTCAATATGCTTACCGTTACTAGTCCAATCTTGATTCGGTGGCATTATGGGATGAAGCGGCCCGAACCGACCTTACACGTACTCTTACGTGAGACTGGTTCCACCGACTGACATGCACTAGTTGCATAAGGTGGCTAGCGGGTGTCTGTCTCTCCCACTTTAGTCGGATCGGATTCGATGAAAAGGGTCCTTATGAAGGGTAAATAGCAATTGGCATATCACGTTGTGGTCTTTGCGTAGGTAAGAAACGTCCTTGCTAGAAACCCATAGCAGCCACGTAAAACATGCAAACAACAATTAGAGGACGTCTAACTTGTTTTTGCAGGGTATGCTATGTGATGTGATATGGCCAAAGGATGTGATGAATGATATATGTGATGTATGAGATGATCATGTTCTTGTAATAGGAATCACGACTTGCATGTCGATGAGTATGACAACCGGCAGGAGCCATAGAAGTTGTCTTAATTTATTTATGACCTGCGTGTCAACATAAACGTCATGTAATTACTTTACTTTATTGCTAACCGTTAGCTGTAGTAGTAGAAGTAATAGTTGGCGAGCAACTTCATGGAGACACGATGATGGAGATCATGATGATGGAGATCATGGTGTCATGCCGGTGACAAGATGATCATGGAGCCCCAAGATGGAGATCAAAGGAGCTATATGATATTGGCCATATCATGTCACTGTTATTTGATTGCATGTGATGTTTATCATGTTTTTGCATCTTGTTTACTTAGAACGACTGTAGTAAATAAGATGATCCCTCATAATAATTTCAAGAAAGTGTTCCCCCTAACTGTGCACCGTTGCGACAGTTCGTTGTTTCGAAGCACCACGTGATGATCGGGTGTGATAGATTCTAACGTTCACATACAACGGGTGTAAGACAGATTTACACACGCGAAACACTTAGGTTGACTTGACGAGCCTAGCATGTACAGACATGGCCTCGGAACACAAGAGACCGAAAGGTCGAGCATGAGTCGTATAGTAGATACGATCAACATGAAGATTTTCACCGATGTTGACTAGTCCGTCTCACGTGATGATCGGACACGGCCTAGTTGACTCGGATCATGTAATCACTTAGATGACTGGAGGGATGTCTATCTGAGTGGGAGTTCATAAGATGAACTTTATTATCCTGAACATAGTCAAAAGGTCTTCGCAAATTATGTCGTAGCTCGCGCTTCAGTTCTACTATTTAGATATGTTCCTAGAGAAAAATTAGTTGAAAGTTGATAGTAGCAATTATGCGGACTAGGTCCGTAAACTAAGGATTGTCCTCATTGCTTCATAGAAGGCTTATGTCCTTAATGCACCGCTCAGTGTGCTGAACCTCGAACGTCGTCTGTGGATGTTGCGAACATCTGACATACATATTTTGATAACTACGTGATAGTTCAGTTAAACGGTTTAGAGTTGAGGCACCGAAGACGTTTTGAAACATCGCGAAACATATGAGATGTTTCGAGGGCTGAAATTGGGATTTCAGACTCGTGCCCACGTCAAGAGGTATGAGACCTCCGACGATTTTCTTAGCCTGCAAACTAAGGAGAAAAGCTCAATTGTTGAGCTTGTGCTCAGATTGTCTGAGTACAACAATCATTTGAATCAAGTGGGAGTTGATCTTCCAAATGAGATAGTGATGTTTCTCGGAAGTCATTATCACCAAGCTGCTAGAGATTCGTGATGAACTATAATGTATCGGGGACATATATGATGATCCTTGAGATATTCGCGATGTTTGACACCACAAAAGTAGAAATCAAAAAGGAGCATCAATTGTTGATGGTTTGTGAAACCACTAGTTTCAAGGAGGGCAAGGGCAAAAGGGATGCTTCATGAAACGTCAAATCAGCTGCTGCTCTAGTGAAGAAACCCAAGGTTGAACCCAAACCCGAGACTAAGTGCTTCTGTAATAAGGGGAACAGCCACTGGAGCAGAATTACCCTAGATACTTAGTAGATGAGAAGGCTGGCAAGGTCGATAGAAGTATATTGGATATACATTGTGTTGATGTGTACTTTACTAGTACTCCTAGTAGCACCAGGGTATTAGATACCGGTTCGGTTGCTAAGTGTTAGTAACTCGAAATAAAAGCTATGGAATAAACGGAGACTAGCTAAAGGTGAGCTGACGATATGTGTTGGAAGTGTTTCCAATGTTGATATGATCAAGCATCGCACGCTCCCTCTACCATCGAGATTGGTGTTTGCGTTGAGCATAGACATGATTGGATTATGTCTATCGCAATACGGTTATTCATTTAAGGAGAATAATGGTTACTCTATTTATTTGAATAATACCTTCAATGGTCTTACACCTGAAATGAATGGTTTATTGAATCTCGATCGTAGTGATACACATGTTCATGCCAAAAGATGGTAATGATAGTACCACACAAATGTGGCACTGCAATTTGAGTCATATTGGTATAAAACGCATGAAGAAGCTCCATGTTGATGGATCTTTGGACTCACTCATTTTTGAAAAGTTTGAGACATGCGAACCATGTCTATTGGTGTATATGCATGAAGAAACTCCATGCAAATGGACCGTTTGGACTCACTTGATTTTGAATCACTTGAGACATGCAAATCATACCACATGGGCAAGATGACTGAAAGCCTCGTTTTCAGTAAAATGGAACTAGAAAGCAACTTGTTGGAAGTAATACATTTTGATGTGTGCAGTCCAATGAGTGCTGAGGCATGTAGTGGATATCGTTATGTTCTTACTTCACAGATGATTTGAGTACATTTACTTGATGAATCACGAGTCTGAATTATTGAAAGGTTCAAGTAATTTCAGGGTGAAGTTGAAAGATGATCGTGACAAGAGGATAAAATATCTATGATATGATCATAGAGATGAATATCTAAATTACGAGTTTGCACAGAATTAAGACATTGTGGAAATTGTTTCACAACTGATACAGCCTGGAACACCATAGTGTGATGGTGTGTCCGAACATCATAACTGCACCCTATTGAATATGATGCATACCATGATGTCTCTTATCGAATTACCACAATAGTTTATGGGTTAGGCATTAGAGACAACCACATTCACTTTAAATAGGGCACCACGTAATTCTGATGAGATGACACCGTATGAACTATGGTTTAGAGAAACCTAAGCTGTCATTTCTTAAAAGTTTGGGGCTGCGACGCTTATGCGAAAAAGTTTCAGGCTGATAAGCTCGAACCCAAAGCGGATAAATGCACCTTCATAGGACACCCAAAACAGTTGGGTATACCTCCTGTCTCAGATCCGAAAGCAATAAGGGATTGTTTTTAGAATCAGGTCCTTTCTCGAGGAAAAGTTTCTCTCGAAAGAATTGAGTGGGAGGATGGTGGAGACTTGATGAGGTTATTGAACCGTCACTTCAACTAGTGTATAGCAGGGCACAAAGAGTTGTTCCTGTGGCACCTACACCAATTGAAGTGGAAGCTTATGATATTGATCAGGAGACTTCGGATCAAGTCACTCCCAAACCTCGTAGGATGACAAGGATGCGTACTACTTCAGAGTGGTACATAATCCTGTCTTGGAAGTCATGTTGCTAGACAACAATGTACCTACGAGCCATGGAGAAGCGATGGTGGGCCTGGATTCCAAAATGGCTCGAGGTCATATAACCCGAGAGAGGATCCATATATGAAAACAAAGTGTAGACTTTGGGAGAACTACCTGATGGTCGTAAGGCTGTTAGGTACATATGGATTTTAAAAGGAAGACAGACAATAATGGTAAGTATCACCATTAAGAAAGCTCGACTTATCGTTAAGATGTTTTCCGACAAGTTCAAGGAGTTGACTACGATGAGACTTTCTCACTCGTAGCGATGCTAAGAGTCTGTTGGAATTATATTAGCGATTACTGCATTATTTATGAAATCTTGCAGATAGGATGTCAAAACATTGTTTCCTCGACGATTTTCTTGAGGAAAGGTTGTATGTGATACAACCGGAATGTTTTGTCAATCTTGAAAGATGCTAATAAGTATGCAAAGCTCCAGCAATCCTTCTAAGGATTGGAGTAAGCATCTCGGAGTTGGAATGTATGCTTTGATGAGATGATCAAAGATTTTGGGTGTGTACAAAGTTTATGAGAAACTTGTATTTCCAAAGAAGTGAGTGGGAGCACTATAGAATTTCTGATAAATATATGTTGTTGACATATTGTTGATCAGAAATGACGTAGAATTTCTGGAAAGCATGTAGGGTTATTTGGAAAGTGTTTTTCAATGGAAAGCCTGGATTAAACTACTTGAACATTGAGCATCAAGATCTATAAGGATAGATCAAAATGCTTAATGGTACTTTCAAATGAGCACATACCTTGACATGATCTTAAAGGTGTTCAAGATGGACCAGTCAAAGAAGGAGTTATAAGGTATGAAGTTAAGACTTAAAGCTCGACCACGGCAGAAGAAATAGGAAGGACAAAGGTCGTCCCCTATGCTTTTATCATAGGCTCTCTACAGTATGCTATGCTGTGTACCGCACCTGAAGTGTGCCTTGCCATGAGTCAGTCAAGGGGTACAAGAGTGATCCAAGAATGGATCACAGGACAGCGGTCAAAGTTATCCTTAGTAACTAGTGGACTAAGGAATTTTCTCGATTATGGAGGTGGTAAAAGAGTTCGTCGTAAAGGGTTACACCGATGCAAACTTTGACACTGATCCAGATTATTCTGAGTAGTAAACTGGATTCGTATAGTAGAACAGTTATTTGGAATAGCTCCAAATAGAACGTGGTAGCTGCATCTGGGAGATGACATAGAGATTTGTAAAGCACACACGGATCTGAAAGATTCAGACCCGTTGACTATAACATCTCTCACAAGCATAACATGATCAAACCCAGAACTCATCGAGTGTTAATCACATGGTAATGTGAACTAGATTATTGACTCTAGTAAACTCTTTGGGTGTTAGTCACATGGGGATGTGACCTTGAGTGTTAATCACATAGCAATGTGAACTCGATTATTGACTCTAGTGCAAGTGGGAGATTGTTGGAAATATGCCCTAGAGGCAATAATAAATTAGTTATTATTATATTTCCTTATTCATGGTAATCGTTTATTATCCATGCTAGAATTGTATTGATAGGAAACTCAGATACATGTGTGGATACATGGACAACACCATGTCCCTAGTAAGCCTCTAGTTGACTAGCTCGTTGATCAATAGATGGTTACGGTTTCCTGACCATGGACATTGGATGTCATTGATAACGGGATCACATCATTAGGAGAATGATGTGATGGACAAAGACCCAATCCTAAGCCTAGCATAAGATCATGTAGTTCGTATGCTAAAGCTTTTCTAATGTCAAGTATCATTTCCTTAGACCATGAGATTGTGCAACTCCCGGATACCGTAGGAGTGCTTTGGGTGTGCCAAACGTCACAACATAACTGGGTGGCTATAAAGGTACACTACAGGTATCTCCGAAAGTGTCTGTTGGGTTGGCACGAATCAAGACTGGGATTTGTCACTCCGTGTGACGGAGAGGTATCTCTGGGCCCACTCGGTAGGACATCATCATAATGTGCACAATGTGATCAAGGAGTTGATCACGGGATGATGTGTTACGGAACGAGTAAAGAGACTTGCCGGTAACGAGATTGAACAAGGTATCGGGATACCGATGATCGAATCTCGAGCAAGTATTGTACCGCTAGACAAAGGGAATTGTATACGGGATTGATTAAGTCCTTGACATCGTGGTTCATCCGATGAGATCATCGTGGAACATGTGGGAGCCAACATGGGTATCCAGATCCCGCTGTTGGTTATTGACCGGAGAGTCATCTCGGTCATGTCTGCATGTCTCCCGAACCCGTAGGGTCTACACACTTAAGGTTCGGTGATGCTAGGGTTATAGAGATATTAGTATGCGGTAACCCAAAAGTTGTTCGGAGTCCCGGATGAGATCCCGGACGTCACGAGGAGTTCCGGAATGGTCCGGAGGTAAAGAATTACATATAGGAAGTGCTATTTCGGCCATCGGGACAAGTTCCGGGGTCACCGGTATTGTACCGGGACCACCGGAAGGGTCCCGGGGGTCCACCGGGTGGGGCCACCTGCCCCCGGGGGCCACATGGGCTGTAGGGGGTGCGCCTTGGCCTACATGGGCCAAGGGCACCAGCCCCTAGAGGCCCATGCGCCAAAGGGACAAGAGGAGGGGAGAGTCCTAAAGGGGGAAGGCACCTCCGAGGTGCCTTGGATGGACTCCTCCCCCCCTTGGCCGCACCCTTCCTTGGAGGAAGGGGCAAGGCTGCGCCCTCCCCCTCTCCCTTGGCCCTATATATAGTGGGGGGAAGGGAGGGCAACCATACTTGAGCCCTGGCGCCTCCCTCTCCCTCCCATGACACATCTCCCTCCTCCCGCAGCGCTTGGCGAAGCCCTGTTAGAATCTCGCTACTTCCACCACCACGCCGTCGTGCTGCTGGATCTCCATCAACCTCTCCTCCCCCTTGCTGGATCAAGAAGGAGGAGACGTCGCTGCTCCGTACGTGTGTTGAACGCGGAGGTGCCGTCCGTTCGGCGCTAGGATCATCGGTGATTTGGATCACGACGAGTACGACTCCATCAACCCCGTTCTCTTGAACGCTTCCGCGCGCGATCTACAAGGGTATGTAGATCCACTCCTCCCTCGTTGCTAGATGACTCCATAGATAGATCTTGGTGACACGTAGGAAAATTTTGAATTTATGCTACGTTACCCAACACGCCTCGCCACCCCAAACCAAACTCGAAGACTCACTAAGAAACCTTTAAAAAATCACCGATGTCGTTGCATGATAGTTCTAGGTCTGATGCCGGCCTCGCCACCGTCTAGGACCATACATCGACTCGCTGTTCTCCGGTGGCCTAGCCAGACCGCGTTGCCATTGAAGATCACCGTGCTAGATCACAAATACCGTCGTCGAGCATCACATGCTGACAGCCATAGCCCGACCACGAATCACTATCACTGTCCCGCAGCAACCTACATCCACGTGCCTCAAACCCCCCTCATACGCCCAGGTGGATGGCTCGATCACTGACCAGTCAAAAGAAACTGACCCAAACGGGCGCCTCAAACTGGCCTCAAACGTCCGGGCTGACCGACACTCGTCATATCTAGCCGAAATATGGGGCAAATATGGGGAGGCCCGGGTGCATCTGCCACGTCGAACCCAGCCCACGCTTGCCCACCCGACCCCACATATATTCACTCCCATCTGCTCCCTGGACGAAACCCTAGCCACCTCATTCTTCTCCCCTCCGCTCCACTCTGCCATCCAAGCTCCCATCCGGCGATCTCCGGCCATCACCGGCATGGTGGGCAGCAGATCTGACTCCGACCAGTCCAAATCCGTCGACTGGGGCTTCGTCCCATGCGGGTTGGAGGAGGCATTGGCCATCCACATTATATCTCCACTGCTCCCGGGAGGACTGCGCCCGACCGATGGCGGGATCTGTCCTGCACGAGTCCATTCCGTCGATGCATCGGTCGCTCGGATCCTCTGGGACTAGATCATCGCGGTCCTCCCGAGTGCCTTCCAATCCCCCTTTCCCCATGATCGGTCTATCGAAGTATGAGTCCTACAGGGACCAGTGTGCCCGCTGTGGGAAGGAGAGAGTGAGGGTCACCGAGGCCCGACTCGTTGTCGACATGGCGGTGGCGGGGGCGGCTGATGCGGCGGCATGCGCTGCCGCAGAGGAGCAAGCCATCCGTGCCCACATTATAAAGAAGCGACAGTGGAGGAACACGCGCGCCCTCGTTCGAGAGCTGAATCGGGTGGTCCGTGCCATGGTCGGACTGACCCCCAAGGAGGAGGAGGAGGAGGACGACAGTGACGGGTCGAACAGCTCCGGGATGAGCAGATCCAACTCGATTCATAATGTGTTTTTGACCGCTACTTCCGCGAGAAGGACGGCAAGGGCGCCGGAAAGTGCAAGGACGGTCGTGGATGATCTTCTACATAGCTTGCATGTAGGTAGAACATGTCAAATTTTGGTAGTCCGATGGTCTGTCCTGGTGTAGTAGCCGGACAACGTGTGTAATGCGTCGTTTACGTAGTAGTTGCGTGATTTTTATGGATTTAAGGTATTGCTAATTAGATGTGACCGGTCAGTGCCCGCGGACGCGCCTGTAGATGCTCTGAGGTCACCCGTGCCTTTCTCACGAAGCATTATACTCTTCTAACTAATTGTGAGATAATTCTGATGATAATCCTCATCGCATGCATGTACTCCTCCGTGGCGACATGGTATGATCGACAGCCCCCACTAGATACGCCCTACTTTTGTTTCCTTTGCAAACTAAGGACCTCTTTGATTCGTGGGATTTTAAAAACGCAGGAATAGAAAAAGTATAGGATTGAAGTGTCATGCTTACTTGAATCCTATAAGATTAGCAAGGAGCATTTGATTTCACGGGAAAAGTAAAAGAATTGTAAAAGGAGGTTAGAGTGGATGTTAGATTTTCTATGAAATGTTGTACAAAAGATTTCATTGAAAAAATTCCTATGAGATTCAATCCTATGAATCAAAGGACAAACGTAGGAAAATTTTCAAAAGATTTCAATACTTCAAAAATTCTATAAAATTTCCATGAATCAAAGAAGCCCTAAAACAGCCACATGCTTGTGCAGTAGCCTGCAGGTGCCTGCAAAGACTGCCGGTATGTCTAGCCGAACACGTCCGCGCCAGGCATCTTCACCGAACAACAGTTCGCGTACATGCGCAAAGAGGCAAGACGCGGCGCGTCGATCATTGTGGATGCCGTGTTGGTCGATCGGTTCTACTCCACTTCTATCCCGCCACCCATCTCGATCGATGATCGATCCTCCCACCTTTACCGATCAGAGGTATGTATCAGCCGAGCCGAGCCATCGACCGAACGTCGGCAGGGCGGGTGGGTGCCGCCAAACGCTGTCCCGACTGCATGCATGCATCATGTCTGGCCGTCTGGGGATTGGATATCGATCGATACGTCGACGCATACGATGCCGTGTCGTGTCTTTCCATCGTGTGATCGACATGCGCGGGAGGGACACACCGGCCTGGAGCGAGATAGGCACCTTGGAGAGCGCGGCATGGCCGTGGGCGCCGCTCCCATGCGTGCGTGTCTCCGGCGCGCCATTGGCCACCCTGTCGCCTCTTATGGCATCGCACGGTTCGTATGGTCGAGCAGGCCTCTACGTCCGCTCGTCAGGAACGCTCTCACGTCCTCTCATGGATATCTTCTTCTTTTCTTTTCATTTTGAGTGGGTGGGTGTGGGTATCTTCTTCCTGTGTGGGAACTAACAAAGCTAACGTGTTCATTACACAGATGCGTGATATTTGTTTCTGAATGATGGAACTGAACTCACCGGCTGGATATCCACTTCCTGTGTAGAAACCAACAAAGCTAACGGTGGACACGGACAAGGTAAAAGATATGTCTACTTTCGATTGAAATGACTGGACTAACCGGCTTTAAAATATCACCGCGGCTTAGTGCGGGCACACTGTGTTGTCAAGGTGTTTGAGTTCAAAGTTACACGATTAAAACGTTAGCATAATGAGGGTACCAAGGTATACACAAAACAAAGATCATTTGTGAACCTTACAAAAAAAATGAGTGTTTATTGTTGGTATACTCATAATTCGTCTCTTGTTTTTCAAGGTACACAAAAGGGTCATCATTTTGCACAAATATTGGCAAGTGTTCATGTTATCATACCGATAGTACATCCGTGTATCATACTCACTAGGAGAGGCATCCCCACTAACTTATATTATCTCAACATGCAACCATGTCACCTCATCATAGAATTATGAAGGGGATAAGGTTCACCTCAACATGCAATTATGTATGGGAAAAGACCCACCAGGACATTCAACTGTGCATGGCAAAATGTTTTCCATTCAATTATCTACTTATATTCAATAAATATTTTACAACTAGACATAATCAAATATAGTAATCCATATATGTATACTTAATTTTCATTCTCATGTTATCAACCCAAAAATTTTATCCACCAATTTCCGCAGCAACACGCGGGATTCTCTAGTTTCTACGTACATATTCCCATCTCAAAGTCTGACGTAACCATGCAAAAAAAGAAGCCTACTTTTGAGCAATAAAACAGGTTGAAAACCACGCTACTTAACACTCAGTTCTTTATCAAACCACACTACTTTGCACATTTCTTAACTAAATAAACTATTTTGGGTAAATTAAAATGAAAAAATCAATTGATAAATGTCCATGTTAGTCAAAGTCATTTTTTATCTTTGAAGAAATGGTCTATATCTTCACATTTGCCTCTCAACATTCTTCCAATCCTGAGGTGAAAAACACAGCAGTCAAACACACCATACACATGGGGTGGCGGTGGACCTGGCTTATAGTACATGTCTTGATTTAGAATGTGTAGAATAAAAAATGGGTTTGCTTTATTCTAAAATTATAATATACATGTGCATGCCAACCAAAAAATATATCTATCTATGTTTATATTT
The DNA here is from genome assembly GCF_018294505.1 of Triticum aestivum. NCBI lineage: Eukaryota > Viridiplantae > Streptophyta > Magnoliopsida > Poales > Poaceae > Triticum > Triticum aestivum. The sequence continues at coordinate 584,506,857 of NC_057806.1, read as the reverse complement.
TTACAAACTAAAAAGAATGATTAGTAAATTGTGTTTGGTTACAAAGTGAGTCTATGATATATACTATCTAAACTACACTTCATATAATAAGTTTTTCGTCAAATACATTTCACCAACTCCGAAAAAATATATGTGCGCTAAAAGAAGTCCAACATCTAAAACATCTTTAGCCTACTTTTAGGAATAACTTCAGTACAATCACAAAAATATTTGGTGCCATATCAACCTACCTTTCATCTAATATATGTTTAAATTGTTCATCTTTTTCCAAAAAAAAATTCATGACACACAAAAAATGTAGTGTATTTGAAAAAAATAAGTTATTTGAGAGTAATCATTTCTTTATTTAAAATTTTCACAAATGTCAAAACAACTGTTTGTTTATCTAAAAGTAATGCTCATGTATCTGAAGGATGGGAAAATAAAAAAATAAAAGGAGGTTTCAAGAAATACAAATAGATAACTTAAACCGAACTAATCATATAAAGTAAAATAAAAAATCGATAAAAATATATAAAATATCACAAAGGAAATGAACACACAAATAAAAACAAGAATCAATATAAAAATATTAAATGAGAACGGAAGAAAAATTAAATAGAAAAAATGGCGCGCGCATACCGCTCGAGTGGTGTGGGCATCGTGCGTATTCGACAGCTGCCTTGTTTGAGGCCTTGGCTGGCTCCCAATGTTTTTATGCCATCAAGTTAAATTGCCAAATGTTGGAAAACTTTTAGTTTTGCTAAATATTGATTTGTCTTCTTGCAAAAAAAATGATTTCTCAAAACTAGCCAACTCTTAGGGGAGCTCCTGTTCGGCGCCTTAAGCGCGCGAACAGCTTCCTGCCGCCTACAGCGAGCATCCCTGGGCCTGGCCCAACTTGGATCGATGGTCCCTCCGGGTTGCTAATTCGTTGTTTCATCGATCATTCAGATCGCTCGGGTCAACAAAGGGTTATTGGTGTCTAAAATAATCAGGTTAATTGCTCCGCGTTACCAGTCAGCTCTTGACCAAAAGTCAACCATTTTTACTTTTGCAAAAAAAATGGAAAATATTGTTTTAAAGTTCATTGTTTTTTTAAAAAAAATCATTGAATTTGAGGAAGTTCGTCGAATTTGAAAAAATCATCAATTTTGAGGAAGAGTTTATCAAAATCTAAAAAATCAAAGATTTGGAAAGAAAACAAAAAATCTCTGAATTTACGGAAATTTCATCAAATTTGAAAAAAAGTTCACCAAATTTGATAAAACATTTCATTGAATTTGGAAATATTTCATTGATTTAAAAAAAATCATTAAAATCAGAAAAAGTTCATTAAATTTGAGAAAAAGTTCATTGCTTTTTAAAAAAATCAAGGAATTTGAAAAAAGTTCATCGAATTTGAGAAGTTCATGCATTTAAAAATAATAAAAAGGAAAATAAAAATAAAATAGAAATAGAAAGAAAATCCACATAAAACCGGTCTAGGAATAAAAATGGAATTAAAAAAGAAAAAAGTGGCTTAAATGCTTCCCAATATTGGGAACAGTGGAAAGAATCTATATCTATACCTAATAATAAAGGACGGAACCTTTCATAGTTCTCCATCCGTCACCTTTTTATCTTCATCAGTTTTGTCTTAACCACAAATATCGACGGCTGAGATTTCAAAACAGATCTACATATTTTTTTAATGTAGGAACATTTTTGGTTCTCCTTTCATCTTCTCTAACCGGTAAAAAACATCACGTCAAACTAGACATTGTGGACACGTAAAGATATTGGAAACCAACTGGAATAGGTCTCACGGGTTTCTATCCGTAGCTAACTATTACGGGTGTCTGTGTTCGGTCAAGTCGTATTGGGCTGGGCTTTTACTTATATGTATACAAATCAAACCTAGCCCACCTTTTCATTCGTGTTTTGGCTTCATGGCGGCAGCGGATCGCATCTTGGCTTCGCATCAACGATCAAATCAACGCTGCGAGACCGGGACCTGGTGAGGCGTCAACAGCGACACCATCCCCATCGTGAGATGGAGACTTTTTATTGACGGGTGAGAGCTGTGTGTGTGTGTGTCGTTCATGACGAGCAGAAACAACCAGAACATCAGCTGCCATCAAGACATGGAAGTCATGTAGGCGCGGGCACAAGTTCAGCAGAACCAGATCCTCTCTGACGTTGTCGATTCTACCCTAGAGGGGATGCTAGCCCTGTTGACCCAGTCCAACGAGTGAATGCCAACAGAGGAATCGATCACCGGATGATCGAGAACGAGCTGGTCTGCACCAATAGAGGAGTACCAGCGGAGGAGTCGATCGCCGAACTGTGGACGGCCGATGGATGAGTTGTTGTGCTCTCCCTGCGGCAACGCGACCTAGACAACATGGTGCAGCCATGCATGTCAGTGACGGTTGTCGTCCTCTGCAGTGGTGCGAGTTCAGCGGCATCGAGGTGTGGGCGTGGCGGCAGCACTCACACTTCTAGTCCAGGGAAGCCATGGCGGTGGCCGGAGGCACCGACAGTCACTCTCCCTTCGAGGCGTAACTAGAGTATCTCGGAAGATGAGAGCAAATGACAACTACGGCGAGGAGGGCCAATGCTATTTGTATTTTGGTACGAACGGTGATGTGAGTTGGCCGTCCCTCTACAGTAGAATAATAAACGTGAGAAGATCTTGTTCCAGGTTCAACGTGCATCAATCCACCTTACGCTCGCAACGGTTAGTAGGTGCGATGGGGGCATTCTCCCGCGAGCGGGATCCCGACAACACTTTTTAGTTTTAGCCGTGGCCACAACTTTGATGGTGGCCTGCATCAAGAAACCAGATACAGTGTTTGTAGCAATTGATGGTCGACGCCGCGTGAGATGACAGACAGTTTGGCCTTCTCTCAAGCAAAGACGGCTCTGTTCGCTGGCACCCTGCCCTGAGCACCAGTGACGAGTGGATCCGTGACGTGCATGCTGCGCGAGACGGACATCTTCACGATGCATGCCAAGTCTCAGGAAGAGGACGGCGTGGACTTGGTAGTGGCCCCTTGGCGTGCACACATGTACCGGCATAGATGAATGAGGCGTCCACTGATGCGATCACAACGGACGGGAAAGAGGATATAGATTCTCTACTCCCTGCTAATTATTTAAGAGACGACTTTTTTTATTATATTGTTAGGTCATATACATCTCATCCTTTATGCAATCTTAAAGTTTCTTTGCAAGAATATAATGCATAATTTCCTGATGGATTGAGCCTTCAATTATTTATTGAATCGAGATCTGGAATAGGGTGCAAGGTGAAAGGTCGATGCTTATAGAAAGTTATCATTATAAATCCACGGATACAGTTCAACATCAATAAGTATAACAGAATGCTACAATATCAATTTAGTCCTACCAATCTCTTTGGCCTTCATATTTTTATTTGAAATGTTTTCAACAAATTTTCAGGTTAAACTTCTTGCTTATTGTTCCATACCAGTTTTAGTTACAAATCATTCGATCTATTTTGTTGTATTCTTTGTAAAGTAATATATTCATTAAAAGGACGTGAAACAAACCAAAATCATAATTGACTCTCTTGGCAAATACGCAGTTTTTGTCAGCAAAGGGAAAACATAATCGTACAGATAATCAATGCCTCTGCAAATAAATCAGTGTGTCTTGAAAACTTCTATGTTATTCTTATTTTTATAGACAATGTTGCTCCTAAAAAGATCCAACATCTGAAGGGAATGTGAAATAATATCATGAACAATAGTTTCATCGTGTTCCATGCATAATATATACATGGGCTTTCATTGTGTTCTATGCTTAATGTATACATCAGTTGTAGAGTTTCCTTTTTTGAAAGTTCTTTTAACTTATTTTTGTTACCTGTTCTATTGCTCAAAATTAAAATCGTTCATGTTTCCACTGATCTTAGTAAAGACAAAAGTATGATGAAATAGGAATGTGTTTTGCACGTAATTCTTATTGAATCTGAATACACACCAGTTTTCCTTCCCATTACAATGCACGGGCATTTATGCTAGTAAAAAGAAAAATGAAGTCCCTAGTCACGAGTGTTGTGTTGTCCTGATGGTTAGGCCGTTTGTATCTGGATGTACGAATCGTGGGTTCAATCCCGTTGGGCACACCTTTTTTTTTTGAAACAGAAAGAAAAAAAATAGTTAGTGGGCCAGCCCAGCTTGAAGAGGAGATGGCTCCCATCTCTTTAGGTCGTGACAAGTGGCATGCTGCATGTGTGCCACTTGTCGTGACCTGAGACTTTTTTCCTTTCTTTGTAAATTCTTTTATTCAAAATGTTTTATCTCTCAAATCGTGCATTCAAATCTCAAACTATTTTTCCATTGGATTCCTCGCGTCGAGATCTTTAAAACTAGATCTCATGTTTGTTATATTTTGTTGAATTTTTTTCATAAAAAAACGGACGAAAAAATCAAACCGGCATCATGGTTTTTTCCTTTCCAAAAGAGGCACGGCCGTGCCAATCGCGAAATCACAACCGTACCTCTCGCGGTAGTAAAACCGTGCCTCTCGCGAAAAGAAAACAAATAGAAAATGTGTTTTTTTCGTTTCCGAGAGACACGGTCGTGCCTCTCGCGAAAACACAACTGTGTCTCTCACAGAAGCAAAAACGTACCTCTCGCAGAAGGAAAAAAAATCAGAGAACGCGTTATTTTCGTTTCCAAGAGGCACGGCCGTGCCTCTCATGGAAGGAAAAAAATTAAAAAAACTTTTTTTCCGTCTTCGAGAGGTACGGCCATGCCTCTCGCGAAAGCAAAACCGTGTCTCTCGCTAAAGCAAAACCGTGCTTCTTACGAAAGAAAAAAAATTATTTCTGCCTCTCGAGAAAGCAAAACTGTGCCTCTCGCGAAAGAAAAAAAACATATTTTTTCGCGCAAAAAAATTGTTTTTTTAAAGCTAAGGAAGAAGGTGGAAAACCAAAATGTAAAAAACCCGAAAGAACTTTAAAAGCCAAAAAGCGTGCGTTAAAATAAAGAAAACAAAATCCGAACAGAGCGCCCCGAGCGCGACACGTGACGGCGGCTGAGAGCGCGTCAAGTGACGCTGATCATGATGAGGCTTCCAAAGAAACGCTCGTCAACTAGTTGCTCTCGTCAACTCGCATTCAACCAAGCATGCCCAAGATTCTCCACTAGGCCTTGCCTGTCATTGGTGAGGCCCAGTAAATTATGGGCTCTGGGCTCAATCAACACCCCGAGGTTCAACATCTTCAATCCACACAGTCTCTAACGTTTCCCTCAGAAAAAGAAAAATAGAACTCCTACTTGACACTGGCCACCAGGTCCCGCGAAGAGCCAGCCATAAACCCTAGCAATTTCCCCACTCCCGAGCTCCCTCCCCGCCTCCCGCCCCTCGCGCTCGATTCGAACCCGACAGCAAATCCACGCTCGCCGCTGCTTGCCGCCATGGAGGACGCCGCGGTCGAGGAGGCGGAGGTGAGCGGCGCCGGCGAGTTCGCGCCGGCGCTCGTCGCCGCCCACCCGCTCGGCCACTCCGTCGCCGTCGCCGTCGGGCCCGAGCTCCGCGTGTTCGATCTCAAGTAAGGATTGCTCTCTTCGCCTCCGGTGCGTCTTCCTGCATAATCTCGGGTCCTGTGTAGTGAAGTTCGTGTTTCGACTACAGTATCGCTAGATTTTGGTGGAGATTGGGGGTAATGCGCCTTTGAGCCGAGCTAGGTGCTTATCTTGTACCGACAGTAGTTTGGTTTCATATGTCTTTTAGATGTGTAAAACGTTGCAGCTGTCTTCTTTTATAAAAGCTCAGGTGCTTGGTTTTGTACTATCTAATACATATACTTATTTCTCACTGTAAAGTTTTATTTTAATGCAATTTGCTTGATGAGCAATGCGAATGATGATTTGTTTTGTGCATCCAGCGGCGGCTGTGCAGTTTCATTGTCAGATGATTCTGGTGGTTGTTCTCATTCGGATGCTATTAGAGCAATTTCGTTTAGTGCTGATGGCGCCCTGTTCGCATCTGCCGGTGATGATAAGCTTGTGAAGATCTGGAAGACTGACTCATGGCGCTGCATCCAGACTATGTGAGTGCTGCTTTTTTTCCAATCTTTCTAACATGATGAAGGCACCAAAATAGTGGACTTGAAATTTTGCATGTATTCAGTCTATAAGTGTCGCTTTGTTATGTGGTGTATGAGAACCCTCTCCTTATCTTCGATTAGCAGCCTATTATTTTGTTTGTATTCAGTCGATAATTGCAATGAACTTGGTGTTTAAGAGTGCATATGTTTATTGTTGTGTTGTTGTTAACACTACTAAATCTGTCGAGCATACATATGATTTATTTTGCAATACTTTCGTTTCTGCAGAACTTCTGAAAAGAGGGTTAGCGCAGTTGCTATTAGCAAAGATGGCCTGTATGTGACATTTGCAGATAAATTTGGTGTCATTTGGTTAGTTACGGTGGGGGGACATGGCGAAGGGCAGGTGTCATCCGATAACAAACCTGTCTCAATTTATGGTCACTACTGCAGTATTATTACTAGCATGGTATGGATAAAATTTTACCTTATGCACCACGTGGATTTATTTGTGCCTCCTATATATTAATTAGTAAGCCTGTTGACAAATCAAGTGTAGTATGTCGGACTGTCACTGTCACAGTTCAGTGTTTTTTTCTGTTCATGTCGAATATAACCTTGCTTACTTATTTCATTTATTTGTGAACGTAGAAATTCTCACCAGATGGACGGTTCATTGCCACTGCTGACCGGGACTTCAAAATCCGAGTATGGAACTTCTGTACTTCACAGTAATTGCCTGGTGGAGCATAATTCTGAGTTATTCATCTTACTCATGTAATTATTTTTGTAGGTTACATCATTCCCAAAGGATCCTGTAAAAGGGGCTCCCCAAATACAGAGCTTTTGCCTTGGACATACAGAGTATGTTCAGTTCACTTTGTCATCTTTTTGTTCATGTTTTACAATTCATTTTCCTACTATATATACATGACTTTGAATTTTTGTTGATCATGATCCCAGTTGCTGTAGTTTCACAGCTAAATGTTGCAACATGGTGGTTAATGTATTTGATAATTGAGGTGACTACCCATGCAGATTTGTTTCTTCCATTGCCTTCACAAGCCTTTCAGGAGGATCAAGCTTTCTATTATCTGGAGGCGGTGATTCTACTGTGTGTACATATTCAGTTTAGAATCTGGCATGTTGTCGCTATAAACTTAGCTAAAATTTCTCATGATGTTGTTCCCTTTTATCTGTTTAAGGTTCGGTTATGGGACTACATAAATGGCTGCCTCCTTGATACATATGAAGTCAAAGACAAGGTAAAAGCTGGAAAATATTGTCTCAAGCTTTATGTCTGTTCACAAAATTACAAGTTTTTCTGTAGCTAATTAGTTCTTAAAACTACTTGCAGGTGGGAGAACAGTCAGATGAAACTGAAGATAGCAATCTAGCCATTGCAGACTTGTGTGTGACAAATGATGACTCACTGGTTGCTGTAGCTATTCAAAGGTAAGATTGAGTGACGGTTGTCTGTTCAACATGTAATGAAGTTTATTTCGTCAGTAACTTGGGGCTCTTTTTAAGCACTGCAGTTTGAATGGCATAATGCTCTTAGCATGTGATCTCATAGCAAAGAAGTTATCTTTTCTAAAGGTACATCTCTCTTCTTCTTCTTCTTCTTTTTTATATTAAAAGGTACATCTCTTTGGCAAGCAATTTTCATGTTTTTCTGGGCAACTTTATCGAGAATGTTTTTCATAGGCAACTGATTCAGATACAAGAGCAACAACAGAATCTTGTTTTAAAATGATATTTCTAGTAGTTAGTCTTATGCTGATCAATAGCTCGGTGTTGATTTCTTGAATGCTAAATGCCTACCCCATTCACTTGCCAGGCCTTGGTTCCAGAAAAGGTTTTCATACCCGTTTAGGCCTTGTTCGGTTGGTGGATTTGAAGGGGATTGGCAGGGATTTAGGGGGATTAAATTCCCTACAGGCCAAAATCCCCTCCAATCCTTTCCAATCCCCTTGGGAGGAGGATTAACCGAACAAGGCTTTAGTGTCTTGGAGGTATAGCCTGTAGCTAGTTATATCATACAGTACTTATTTCACTAGCTACGAAGCCTAGCACATGCCTTAGCAGTTAAAATAACTGATACAAGTACTCCCTCCGTAAAGAAATATAGGACTGTTTAGATCACTAAAGTAGTGATCTAAATGCTCTTATATTTCTTTACAGAGGGAGTATGTGATAAGCCTGAGCTCGTTCTGTTAACTACTGTACTGAGGGCCAGTACGTGACAGCAGAGGGATGTACTTCTTTTGTCTTTGGTGTTGCCTGCTAGTGAAACATTCAGTCAAATCCCTTAAATAGACTGTATCCTAAGGCCTAACAATCTTGTATAACACTTTTAACTAAAAGGGTTACGTGATATGGCTAACAATCCATCAGTTGGGCTGGTTGGTATGGCTATTGCTAGTTCCTCTGCCCCACCTGACCAATAGACTGTATGTTGCAGTTTGTTAGTGAATCTAGTTAAGAATGATCTGGGGCAGTTTTACCAGGCTTGCTAATTAGTAACTAGTCAGATAAATTGGAAGATTTGATGGTTAATACATATCTCTTGTCATCTTGATGCATCCTCGATCTGCTTACTGGTAATTTTGGGTGTGTGCATCCTCCACGTGTCAACAAGCTCTTGGCATCATCATGTTATTGCAAAGGCGAGCTGTGTTTTGGTTGTGTGCACTGCCCGTTTTTGTTGTGTTGACTCGCAATCTAATAATCTCTTGTCTGCAGAGTTGCTTACAAATCATCCACCTAGTTCATACGATGTTAACAAACTTATGCCTTATGTCCGCTTGCAGGTGATTACAATGGAAAAGAGCTACATTCCCACTAGCTTAGCCTACAGCTCCTCGGCAGATCTTCTGTGGACTGTCATGGGCGCATCAAACATGCCTAACCAGGCCGCCTCCCAGTTATTAACCCGTGTCAGAATCATCCTCCGGTTCCAAAAAGAATTATCAGCCTCGGCTGACCACGACCCTGCAATCCTGGAGGACAGCGAAGTACCACATGGCGAGAAGCTTCTGCTGGCGCTGCAGGGAAGTCTTGACGCCTCAAAGCAGGAGGAGGTGCTGGCCGCGGTGCTCGCCGCCCTCAGAGTCTCGATGCACAAGATGCTGGTGAAGAAGAACTACTCAGAGGAGAGGCGGGAGCAGCGGAAGAGGGGCAGGAACGATAAGAAGATCAAGAAGTAGCCCTGCTTGGCCTGCAAACACCACCAGATCGCTGTAAAAGAAAGAAATGTACCGACAAGTTCTGAGAATAGGTTCAGCGAGTATTTTTTTCTCGCGAGTTGTAATACATAGCCGGGCGGCTGGTTACTCAAACTGTTTCAGTCGAAATCGCACGTTGTTTGTTATGTTGCAGTCCTTGATTGTCACGAGCTGTGACTTGGAAGTTGGAATGTTAGCTTGGTATACACAAATTTGAGTCGATGTGCACCAGGTGGTGTGAATCGTGTTCGATTTATCGCTGTTCCAAGGTAGCTGCACGCACCATTATTCGTTTGGTAATTGGTAATCACTATCAGACGAGTTCGTCTTGAATCATGCTATACGGACGACAACAGACGGACGATTCATGCACGACGATGTAAATCCAGCCGCACATGTAGTCGACTTAAAGGGCAACCGCCGCTCGATTTCATGGTCGTGCGAAAATCGGTTGCACTTGTCGTCTGTGGAGCAGTTCCGGTTCGTCTTTGGGGGGAATTGCCGCAGCTCTAAACTGCGTCCTCCCTGATTGCTTTGCCGTCGCGATCTCGACAGATGGAGGGCGTGCGAGGGTACCTACCGGGCCCCGGCCGCTGTCGTCCCTTTGCCGTGACACGATCTTCGATATGACGGCGGTGAGGACAAGGTTCTCGTGGCCCCTTCCTCTTTGGCGACGCAACGCGGAAGGCTTCCGTGCAATGATCGTCTCGACGTGATGCGCCTGCCTGTTGGCGTTTCTCCGCACATGCCGTGTCGTAGCTCTCAAACGGAGAAGAATATTTCCCAGCGATCGCCGGTTTGTCTTTTGTATTTTGCACAGTACATTATTAGGGAGTTCACACCTTGTTGTCCAGGGCCAGAGGAAGGGTGCTAATCAGGGACCCAGCCGGGGATTATTTCTCACCTAAGATAAGAACCCTGCCCTGCCCGGTGGTGATTAATTAGGTTGAGATGCACAAGAAAACATTCTTCTTCTTCTTCTTCTTCTTCTTCTTCTTCTTCTTCTTCTTCTTCTTCTTCTTCTTCTTTCCATTTTCTTGCGGCCGAAATGTCTCCACTTGTGCCATGACGGGTGCTTAAGCTGACTCGAAATGCTGCCGTGCCTGTTAATCAGCAGTCCGTGACTGTTTTGTCAGAGCCGTGACCTGAAAGTGTCAACCTGTCGTTACAAAACTGGATTGGATTTAGTCCGAACCAAGCCGCCGGTCCAAGATAACCGCACGTAACTGTATCTTCATCGCGCAATAATTATTATTATTACCAGTAGTAATCACACGAGTTCGTCCTCGGAGCGCATCGAATTACTGCAGCTCTAACTCGGTACGTCCTCCCTGATTGCTCCGTCGTCCCTTTGCCGTGATATCGACCGACGGTCGGTTGGGAGGTCGTGAGCGAGAGTACTCCGTCGTCCCTTTGCCGTGACACGACCTACGATATGACGGCGGCGAGGACAAGGTTTGCCCCGCGACGCGCGACGCGTCCGTGCAATGATCATCTATCGCCTCAGCGCAAGTGACAATGATCATATTGGCAGTTAGGGCATCTCACCCGCAAACTGAACACCGTTCCGTCCGCGGACAGGGAGACCAGTTCACGGACACAGACGCGAGAGACGGTAATTCAATGCTATCTGCATACATAATAAAAAACAAGGTTCAAACAAATGAAATGAAATTCACGTAAACCGGATATATTCATACGCGAAAGCCGGAATTGATTTCTCGGTCGACGAGTCTGTTTAATGACAAAAGATGAAGGGACTTGTATTGAACCTGCGTGGTAAATGTCCGTCCAGTCCCGTCCGGTAAACGTCTCTCCGGCACTGAATAGGCACGGAGATAGGGGACGGGGCATGGGCAACGCCCTGGGAGGCGAGGCGCTTCAATGCCAACGCTAGCGAGGGGTCACGTCTGCTCTAGGCAGACGTCAGTGTAGAGCGGCCGCTCTACAACAACGTGAATGCAGGCAACTAACTTTGGGTTGGAAAGCGCGTGGGCACGGGAGGGGTTTTTGGTGGATAAGGTTAGTCAAACGCGGGCGTGGCAACAGTTTGGACGCCCGCAATGCCCCCAGTTTGTTTCCGGTTTGCGGAAAAAAGTACGTTCAGACCGTTGATGGACAAATGTAGGACCCTGTTGGATGACAAAACACATTCGGACCGTGCAGTTCGGACGGTTGCGAGTGATTTGAGGGTCGATGGTGGAGATGCCCTTACTCCATCAGTAATGTTTTTTTATGCCCTATGGAAAATAAAAAAATGTTTTACATTTTGGCTCAGAGGGAGTATTATTATGAGGATTGATCCAATACGTCCCAAACCCGTCTCATACGTCTGAATCGACTGCCTGGTCACAAAAAGGCGACCAAGACGGGCTCCTCAAACGAGCCTCAAATGTTCGGACGGACCGATACCCCTCATATCTAGCCCAAAATGTAGGGTAGATACGGGGGCACCCGGGCATGCCCGCCACGTCGGACTGACGGCCGGGTCCCACACGAAAACACTTTGAAACCCCACGGTCCGAAACTCGCCGCCGCGTGGAGCCGCTCCAGCAGGCCGCATAGTGCCCTAGGACGACTATTTAAGCCGACCGCCGACACCGAAATCCTACCCATCCACCCTCTCCCAACAGCCATCGCCGCCACTTTCCACTCGATGTGCCTGCACGCTGCCGGGTAAGGAGCTACCCATATCTAGCGCCGGAGCGCCGGCTGCAATTCCTTGAGCAGATTCGGGCAAGGCGCGAAGCCTGGATCACCACGGGGCTACCTTCGGACGCCGTGGATGCGGAGGAGTAGTAGGAGGATGTGGGGGACACTTGAGACGCGGATCTGCAGGCGGAGCAGCAGGCGATCTTTAATTCCCTCCGTCCAAAATCGGTGAAGGAGGCCAGGCGCCGTTGTCTGCAGTAGACGACGGAGACGGAGCATGTCGTGGATGTCGACGAGATGCTCGTGTTTATGAATGAGAATGAGAAGGAGGAGTCATAGCCCTCCTACGCGTCCATCTACCCGACACCTGGCCCAACCGTCGTGGACAGCTCCGACGCTGAAGCTTAGTTTAAGCTAGCGTGGAGTAGCTACTATGTAGGAAATCGTTGGCATGCTTTGTTATGGATTTAAAGTTTATAGTACGAGGTACTCCCTCCGTTCCGAATTACTTGTCTTAAATTTGTCTAGATACGGAGGTATCTAACACTAAAATGAATCTAGATACATCGTATCTAAACAAATCCAAGACAAGTAATTCGGAACGGAGGGAGTATGAGGTATCTGAAATTTAAGATATGATCGGTCACTATCCGCAGACACGTCCGAATCCATGAGTTTTTGAGGGATCGGATTTGCTGTCTTTGGTTGTAGACGCTCTTACTGTGAGAGGATTCCCCGTGGCCCCGGCCGTCGTCCCTTTGCCGTGACACGACCCCCGACGCGACGGCGGCGAGGACGACGAGGCTTGCTTCGCCACGCGACGCGGAACGCATCCGTGCAATGATCACCTGTCGTCCCGGCCTATACGTGACCCGCCTGCCGGCCTGCTTTTGTGTCTTGCCGCGGAGCTGCAACGGACGGGAGCGGCTGGCCGCACGCCGCACATGCCGTGTCTTGCGCTCGAAGTGAGAAAGTTGCCAGCCCCGCCTCCGATCGCCGGTTTGTCGCCTACGCCTGATCCGACGTCCACTTGAAACTTGTGTACCACAAAAACAAAAGCAACGCGTTTCCTTTTGCAAAGCTTTGGTGAAATTCCTGTGTTGTAAACCGGACTTGGCGTAGTAGAGTACGTGTAAGTATCGTGCGTCGACGAAATGGTAGATGATGAGGGGTGCCAATCAGGGGGACCCGGCCGGGGAACTTATTCTTACTACCTAAAAAACCTATCCGTCCGGTGGTGATTAGGGTGAGATGCAAAGGCGAATTGAGTAGAACACGGTCCATGAGATGGATAAGAGTTGTCCACGAGAAAGGCCTAAATTCCCAACCCATGGTCAAACCATCATGATGGCGGCCTTGCGTTGCTGCCTTTAATTTGTGCTCTGACAGATTGCAACATGTAATGAAAACAGGTAACTCTCTTCAGAGCCGTAAGCAAGGTTATCCCTCCTTAATCCTACTGGTCCTCGTGGCTCTCTCCCGTTGCATGTATTGTAGGCGACGGCTCTTCTCCAATCATGAACCCTAGCTTAGCTAATCGCGTGTCCGTCTTGGTTTTCCTACTAGCTTCCATTGCCGACGTGGGTACCTTGGGTCTCTTGTCTCGTAGCTCCGGTTGCAGCATGGCGCCGTGCGAAGGCTTGATGACTGAAGCAGGTTCCTCCAGCGCCGTAAAAATAACGTACCAATTGAAATGTAGATTTGTCTAGGTGATCCATTTCAAATCTAGTGCGCGCACGTATGCATGCATGGTGTGTGACCGGATATTCTTGTAATATACTTCCTCCGTCTTTTAATATAAAAGCATTTTTGACACCTTAATTTAATTAAACTAAACATCATCGCCAGAGAGAGCAACAACGGCTTACGCAACCCAAGCTCAGCAAAGCTACTTGTTAATTCGTCTGCACGGATCACGCGTGGAGTTTGTTTAATCGGGCCTCTCTCAGCTGTTTTCTTCAGCAAGCTTTCATATACAATACTTTCTGCATTTCAAAATAAGTGTCTCAATTTTAGTATAATTTTAAACGAGAGGTGCACTTGAAAATAAAAGAGCTCGATCCTGCCACCACCGATCGGTGACGAAAAATAATGTTTGTTGTTTACAAAGACTTGTCATTATGTCACTGCACTGTTTGTGCATGTGCGACGGTCCAAGTGTGTGTGTGTGTTTTCCTTTTTTTTTTGCTCGTGTTTGCGTCAGCTGATTGGCAAGTGCAGCAAGAGCACAGGCTCAGGTTTAGGTACCCCTCCCTATCATCTTTCATTTTACGAAAAAGGATTTCCCTGCTTTAGATTATAAAGCAACAGCTGAGCATACAACCACCGAAACCACAAAAAAAGAAAGAAGAAGGAAAAAGAAGGCGATAGAGGATACAAGATGGAACCGAACAACTACAGTCCTGACAGCCCGAACTAGGACGCCGAGGACCCCAGCAACTCCAGGACATGCCCATGAAACGCTCACGCTAAAGGAACAGCCCACCGTCGGAGGAAGAGCACAGCCATCAACTCCCATGCCGTTGCCCAGCCATCCGAGAGCTCGCCGTGAGCCCGGATGGACTAGGAGAGGATGGCAACACACCACCATGGCGGCAAAACCACTCCAACAACGCCACCGCCTCGGGTCACATCACGAAGAGCACCGACCGTTGTCGAGCAGGAACAACTGAAGAACGCCGGCAAACCGACCACGCCAAAGCCGCGACCACCACTCACCCGTCCCAAAGGCGGCGTCTTCAGGAAGAACGCGACGCCAAGGCGCCGTCGCCGCCCAATCCGAGGGGATTTGGGCTTTCACCCGGGACAAGGGGAGGGGGGCATGGGCGAGGACTCGATGCCGACTCCAAGAAGTAGAGCGGCGATGGAGCGCCGCTGGCATCGTGGCTGTCACAGCACGCCAAGGGTTTCCCCCATCCGTAGCCCACCCCGACCAACCACCAAACCAGCCACACAAGGTCGCCGGTCAATCGAGTTGGCGTGGGTGACCAGAGAACGTGGAGGTCGCCGTCTTCAAGTCGAGATCCGTGCTCATCGCCGACTCGCCGCCCGCACGGCCAAGCCCAGCGCTTGGAACCATCAGCACCACCCCCCCTGTCGTCAGGGAGGGGTGCGCTCGCCGGAGGAGGCCGCCGCCACCGCACTTGTGCCACCATAACAGGAGGCCCCGCCACCACGCCACCAACCCTGCCAGCCGCCGGCCACGGCAGGGGAGGCCGCCCGTGGTCCAGGCCGCACGCAGGCCCCGCCACCCGCCGGGCCGCCGGCGCCAGATCTAGCCGGATCCAACGGGTGCGGCACCACCAGAGACCCGCAGCCGCCACGCCGCCAGCGGAAGCCCAGGGCGCCACCCGCCAACCGCGCGCACCGCCGCCCAGAGCCACCGCCGCCGCTCCGCTGCGCCCCGCGCCAGCGCAGCGCCTCCATGCGCCCGGGCTGTCCCGCGCCAGCCGGGGAAGGGCGAGGGGAGGGGAATGAGGCCCCGCCGCCGCCGAAGCCAGCCGGGCTTCGCCCGCTGGCCCTTGCCGGCGGCGGCGAGGGGAGGAGGAGGGGGGAAGGAGGCGGAGGGCCGACGGCTAGGGTTTCCTCCCGTCGCTCGCGGGAGCGACGCGGGGGAGGAGCAAAGACCAGTCACGTTGGTACTGATATTTGGTGTCACAAGCTGGACAGATCACCTCATTTTATCATCTTTCATTCAGACTTTCACCCCCTCCCACTAGCTTTAATGTGGCAATGTCTTTCTTTTTTTGCAAGTTTAATCTGGCAATGTCAAAAAGGCGATGCCTACTGCAGAGGAGAGGGCAAGAGAGGCTCCAACTGTAAGGGCATCTCCCGCCGTTGGCCCCCCAGGAGGGGCAAAAAATCGCCCCCTGGGGGCGCACCGGCGCTAAACCGCGCACTGGGGGCGTAATGCCCCCAGTCGCGGCCCCCACGGGTTTTTAAAATGTTTAAATTCGGCGCAAACACAAAGCAAACACGTTCGAGTTCGTTCAAATTTAAACATATTTTACAAAAAAAGGAAAAACTACCGCGGGCTATCCCCGCCGTCTCCCTCGCCGCCCGCCTCGCCGCCCGCCCACGCGGTTCTACATGCCGAGGAGGCTGTAGAACCGCGTGTAGTCACCGCCGTCGTCGTCGTCGTCGTCGTCGCCCCCGCCAACGCCTCCGCCGTCCCTGCTGCATCCTTCCCCCGGTTGGCGCGGCGGGTTGGACGGTCCGGGGGCGTCGTCGTCGTCGTCGTTGTCGAGGACCACGACGACGTGCTCGTCCTCGCGCCCACGCTTGCGGGCGGCGATCTCCTCCAAGGCCCGGCGCTGCCGGACCAGCTCGTCGCGGAGGTAGTCGTCCCGCGCCCACCGCAGGGCGTCCTCATCAGAGAAGCCACGCCGGGCTATCTCCTCGTACTCCGCGGGGAGGCCGGGCTCCGGCTTGGGCTCGACGAGGACGAAGCGGTCGGTGGGGGAGGCGTTGTCGCCGATGCGGACGCCGGAGCTGCGGGTGCGCACGCTGACAGGCATGCCTTGGGGCTCCGGCTTGACGGGGCAGAGGTGGAGGCAGGGGGAGCCGCCGAACGAGGAGGAGGACCCCCTGGTCTCCATGCGCCTCGGGGTCCAGGAGCTTCCCCGGCGGCATGGGAAGGACGGGGGAGCGGGGTACTCGAGGCGCGGCGTGTTGCCGCCCTCGATGTACTCGAGGACGGCCTCCAACGTGCGCCCGGGCACGCCCCACCACCGACGCCGGCCGACGGCGTTGAGCCTGCCGGAGGGCTCAACGCCGTTGATGGCCTCGAGCTGCTCGGCGTGACGGCGGCGGAAATAAGGCTCCCAGAGCGGGCTGTCGGGGACGTACCGTGGCCCCTCCCTAGCCGCACGCGGCAGGGACGAGCGGATGCGTGCGATCTCCGCACGCCGCGCCGCGGCGGTGGCTACCGGGGGCACCGGCACGCCGCCGGCGCTGATCCTCCACGCCTCGGGCACCCGCATGTCCGGCGGGACCGGGTACTCGGCGTCGAAAAGGAGGCGAGCCTCGTTCTCGTGAAGATGGCAGCGGCCGAAGCCATTCACCGCCGCGCCGTCGCCTGGGAAGCGCTCGGCCATGGGTGTGATGAACTGGAGACGGCAAGAGAGAGGAGAGGGAGGAACGACGACGGCGAGAGAGTGCGAGTCGCCGAGTGCGCTGGGGCGCGTCTTATATAGGCCGAGGCGCCGCCCGTGCGCGAGCCACCGGGAGTACGCGTGGCGGGCGAGGGAGGGCGAGGGACGCGTGTCATCCGGTCTTCACTGCGCCGCCCGTGAGGCATCAATGGCGCAGGCTGACCGACGCGGCAGCGCGGCAGCTTTGGCATTGATTCTCCGCGGGAAACGAGGCGATGAGGACGACGAAGGAGCGAGAAGAGAGCCGTGTCCCTGACGCGGCGGGCCCGCATCTGTTTCGCGCCAAAACAGTTCGCCCCGGCGTCCCCGGGCGCCCCCCCAGCGCGCCGGGTTCGACCTGGGTCCGCCCGCATTGTTTTCGGTCCATACCGGCGAAGATCGGGCTCCTGGGGCACGACTGAGCCGATTTTCCGGCGCCGGCGCAAAAAAAACGCCTGGGGAGGCCTTCCTGGGGGCGCGGCTAGAGATGCCCTAAGGAGAGAGAGAGAAAGATTATGTGTGTCGATGACATTGGTTGGTTAATTTTCTTGTTTGGACCAAGTACCGATGGGAATGCACGTACGGCAGCAGCTTTCCACCTGAATCTCGGACGAGGATCCCCTGCCGTGGCCAAGCCTACCTTTGAGTCACTGACACACGGGTCCCACAAAGCATGGGGCCCACCTGTCAGTGACTCAAAGGCAGGGTATGGCAGGGATTGCAAAGTCAGAGGATCCACGTCCCTGAATCTCCCCCATCCCGGCCCCTTCCGGTGTGCCGGACGTGGCAGTGGCATGGCATCAATGGGATCACGATGAGGCCGCCGTGTCCGCCGCAAGATTATGCCTGGCCGGCGGCGGCTGCGCGGCGAGGTGTTCCATGAACGGCGATCTTCTTAAGAAACGCGTCGCTGCCGTGTTGCGCGAAGAGTGCCCTTCTGCCGACATGCCGTGAAGGGAACCCCATAGTCGCATGTCGGTCTCGGTTGCTTTCTTCCCTCGCAGACGTGGTGATCTTCTTTCTTTCTTTCTTTCTTTTGCGGGGGCAGACACGGTGATCTTGTGCGAGTTCTATTGTGATGTACTACTACTCCAGTTCCGGTTGCATGAGGCACTCCCATAGACGTCCAATCTCAGAGACCAAGCATGAATGAAAACATAAAAATCGTATACAAGCCTGAGCGTCCACACACATAAAAATAAAAATAAAACTAACCTGATCGATCTCATCTTAGCTAGCGTGCTTGGGGTGAAGCCGTGAAGGAGTGGTCCGGGTTTAAAATGTGCACGCGTACGTCCACATGTACTCCTTCCGTTTTTTGTCAAAGTGAAAAAGCTGCTAAAGCAAAAGCAAAATCTCAAACAAAAAGGATCTAAGAGCATCTACACTCGGGCTCCTCAAACCCCTTCCCTCTCCCCCCATCCACGCCCGCGTGGATTGCCCGTTCAGTGACCGTTAAAAAATAGCCAACCCAAACGGGTCTCAAACGTTCGGACTGACCGGCACCCCTTATATCCAGCCCAAATGAATGACGGATATGGAGCACCCGGGTGCGTCCGTCACGTCTGTCTCGGCCCACACTGGCCCACTCGACCCCGCGTATATTCCTCCCCATCCGTTCCCAGGACCAAACCTTAGCCACTTCACTCCACTCCCCTCCGCCACCCAAGCTCCCATCTGGCGATCTCCGGCTTGGCGGGCAGCGGATCCGACGACGATCAATACAAATCCGTCGACTGGGGTGGCGTCTCATGCGGTTTGAAGGAGGCAATGGCCGTCTACATTGCACTCCGCCGCTTCCGGGAGGGCAGCATGCGATGGACGGCAGGATCTGTCCGGCGCGAGTCCATTGCGTCGGCGCATCGGGCGCTCGGATACTCCGGGGCTGGATCATTGCGGTCCTCCCGGGAGCCTTCGAATCTCCCTTTCCCATCACTGGTCCGTCGGAGTATATATGAGTCCTACCGGGACCGGTGTGACCGCCGTGGGAAGGAGAGGATGTGGGTCGCCGAGGCCCGACTCGCCGCCGACATTGTCAGCCCAACGGGAGCCGAGGACTTGGCGATGGTCCCTAGCAGACCACTCCATGCCAAGCAACACGATAGGAGGTTTGACTTCCCTTCGAATCCGAAGTATGGGTAGTTAGGGTACCGTTCAAAGTACTCCGTCGGCCACCCAGCTCCGGGAAGCGCCTTCTGTGGCCTCTCGGGAGGCGGTCTGCCCAGCGTGACCCGCCTCCCTGAAGGGAGCGAGGAATTCGGATGTCAGCAACATTAAATACATCCCATCCCCCTCACTGCCACTGGCGTCAGAAGCTGGGATGGAACGCAACGGACCCGTCCTTAGCGTATGGGCTCCGACAAGGTGCTCCATTCGCGAAGGTCGTCAACAATGAGAGCACATATTGTAGCTCTCCACAACAGTATCATCATAGAGCAGGCGTAAGGTATTACACCAAGACGGTGGCCTAAACCTCGGTAATAAGGAATTACACGGAAGGCTTAATGACTGAACCAAGAATCCTCGAGCGCCATAAAAATAACGTACCACTTGAAATGTAGATCTGTCTAGGCGATCCATTTCAAATCTAGTGCGTGCACGTATGCATGCATGGTGTGTGACCTTGTCAGAGGAGATCCTTGTAATCCAACGAATATTCGTAATTAATTGAATTAAACTAAATGCCGTCGCCAGAGCAACAGCGGCTTACGCAACCCAAGCTCAGCAAAGCTCTTGTTAATTCGTCTGCACGGATCACGCGTTGAGTTTGTTGTGGCCGTATGCATCGTTTCGATGCAGAGGCTGGGAAGTCCCTTTTTTTCGAAAAAGAAAACGCGTTGAGTTTGTTTATTAATCTGGCGGGCCTCTCTCATCTCTCTCAATCAGCTGTTTTCTTCAGCAAGTTTTCATATATTTTTTCTACTTGCTTGGAAATAAGAGAGCTCGATCCTGCAGTCGATCGGTGACGAGAAATAAGCAATATTGTTTACTGCACTGTTTGTGCATGTGCGACGGCCCAAGTGTGTTCGCGTCAGCTGATTGGCAAGTGCAGCAAGAGGACAGGTTCAGGTTTGGGTGCCCCTCCCTATCCATCTTTCAGACTTTCACCCACTTCCACTTGCTTTAATCCGGCAATGTCAAAAAGGCGTGCAGAGGAGAGGGCAAGAGAGGATTAAACTGTCAGACAGGACTCAGGGAAGAGAGATGAGAAAGAGAAAAGAGAAAGAGAGAGATCATGTGTGTCGATGGCATTGGTTGGTTAATTTTTTGTTTGGATCAAGTGCCGATGGGATGAACGTAGACGTACGGGCAGCAGATTTCCACCTGAATCTTCCCCATCCCCGTTCCGGTGTGCGGTGTGCCGGCCGTTCCATGGTCCGCCCACAAGATTATTATGGCTGGCCGGCGGTGCGTAGGTCGGTAGGTGCAGGCAGTGGTCCGAGTGTAAAAATGTGGCGACGGTCCAGGTTTAGGTACCCTCTCCCTTTCTTTCACCCCTTTAATCAATGCTATACTCTGGCAATATCAAGAAGGGAAGGACAGGAGAGCCAACAACGGACGTGTTTTTTGTCCCGTAGGGGGGAAGAGGCCGTAGCAGCAGTGAAAATGGACATATTTGAAGGAAATGCTAAATGGCGGACGAGCTCCACGGGGCTCTTTTTAAGAAAAAATGGAAAACAAAAGTCACATTTTGAAGTAAAAGAAATCCGGAAAAGGAATCACATACGTTCATACGGATGTATACTACTCCCTCTATCTCGTAATATAAGAGCGTTTTTTACTCTAGTGTAGTGTCAGAAATGCTCTTATATAGTCATATTATGGGACGGAAAGAGTATATGTGTACAAAATTTGAAGATGGCATATATTATGGTAAGACCTACACCAAAAAGACAAAATTGTGATTTACAAAATGATGAACAGTACATGCATTGTTCACTAATGAAAATGCGTGAATTTGTCCTTTTCTGTAGCTCTCATCGCAATGTATTTCATCGCCAGACTTTTTACACACGTAAAATACATCCAAATGAATGTGTAGATTTTTTTTCAAGTATTTTTTTGAAACTTTTAAATTTGATTTTTGAACTTTTCAAGAAAAAAAGGAGCTCCATCAAGCTCGTCCACCAAACCAGATTTGGGCCTTTTCTAAAACTTTAGCACAAAATAAACCAAACCAGATTTAAGAAAAAAACACAAAATGATCCATTCGCATGACATCCGAGGCTAGGGCACCATGCTAGATATATATAGCACGACACCCGGACCCAACGAGCCATGCGTGGATGCTTTTACGCATGGGGTGCACTGCATTTGCAATTTGCATACACATTTGCTGCTACACCGAACACTGATCAATTAAAAGGACGTCATGAAACTACCGGCCGGCCGGGTGTGGCAGAAAACTGCGTGCCCGATCCCAACCACTCAACCGTCAGGCGGGAGACGACTTGGTGGTGCAGCCTGCTGGGGACGTCCGGGGAGATTTTTTTTCCAAAATGACCCCCTAGCCAATAGAATTGTCAAAAAGGACTATCCGTGGATATATTTGACAAAAAGGACCCCCTAGGCCATGGCGGCAGGCGCGGCAGGCGACACGTGGCACCTGCCGCCACGCCAGGAGGCGGTGGGCCCTGCCGCCACAGCAGGAGGCGGCTGCTCGTGGTATAACGGATTAGGTACAGCAGCAGCAGCCGGGACGTAACGGGCCAGGCTGGTGGGCCACGCCGCCACCGGGTGAGGCGGCCTCTGCTGCCCATGTCGCCCGCAGGCAGACAAAAGCAGCTGCACGGAAGGCGAGGCGCGGGCCCGGCCGCCACCGTAGCAGGCGGCAGCAGTAGCCGACAACACTGTGGCAGACGGCGCTCATTCCCATGATTTCGGAAATTGATGTTGCAGCTGAGGTGACAGCACCCAAGAGCGTGATTTCCGCATTGTTTTGCTCTCTGCAATAGAGGTGACACTGATGCTTTGTAATTTGGAATCAGATTCCCGCCTGCGTGATTTCCGCTACCTGCCGCACACCCGACATCGTTGTAGTTGCTGCGTGTGATGAGACACCGCGATGCTGGAATCCGAGGCTGCGGTAGGTGATCTCTAGCTCGTTCTGCCGACAATACAGTGCTCCTCTTCTTTATGTATGCATAACTGCGCCTGCGCATACACTCTCTCGAATATCTATGGTTGCCTTCACTGCCTCCCTGCTCTCTCTAAGTCTACAAGAATACACAGAAGGAAATACTTGGTAGCCACTTTCACTCGTGATTTTGGCTGATTTAGAGTTGGTTTTCGAAGATGGTGAAGTTGAAGAAAAGATAGATTAAGGTGAGATCTATTCATTTTTGTTGGTTTTGTTCGCATGCATGATGTTTTTGTTCTGTTTGATTAGTTCCTAAGTGTGTATTCTATGTTGTTTTAGGCATTATTTCAGCACTTGAAGGAGTCATTTGGAGTTTCTGGAGTAGGATTTGCCGTGCTAAGTGAAGTACGAAGGGGGAGATCAAGGTATGAGCTTTGCAATACATGGATTTTTTGTGCATGCACGGTGGTAATTAGTTAGTCATTTAGCTCGTCATTAGCTATGCGATGTTAGTGCTTAGAGGTTACGAAAAAATTCAGACGATAGATACAACATTTAAACTATTTTTTGATAAGAGTAGGTTGAAGATGTTGTATCAATGTTAGCTGCGTCCATTTGTATTGACATGCGAGAAGCTCTTAATAGGGTAATTAAGAAAAAATTGCACTGTAATTGTTCATTGCATGTGGTATGTTTATTAATAAGTCTATGGTTAGGAAACCGTAGGTCTACTTTGTTATGTCGCGATAATCTAAATTTTATATGTTAAGATTAGGTGCTAATGTACTTAATGATGTATGTAATTAGGTAAAATAATTCATCTTGGTAGCAAACAAGGAGGAGATGACGTGATTGGATAAATTGTGTTACCATCTTCGCTGTCCCTTTTGAGGTGATACCACATACATGCAAGTGCTATTTTCATACTTTTGACGGATATTTATTGTGTTACTATCTTCGTTGTCCCATGACGTGATTGAAAAAATTCGTGTGTAATATTGATGTTCATGTGATAATAGGTTGACTCCGTTCATATATTACTGGTGATGGATATTTATTCGAACTATTTGGACGCTTAATTGCATTCGCAAGCACATCCACATTGGAGCTAAGGTATAAAATGACGCCGTAAATTTTTTAATATTTTTTATATTGATGTACTGTTGTGAAAAATGTGCATGTTGTTGCAAATATTATTATTTGTAAATAAAGAATTTTATCATATGATATGAAAAACATTATATAAAGCCGGAAGAAATTAAATATTTTACTCATATGATATTAAAATGTTATTATCGTAATATTATGTTTAATGGTTGTTTGGATAGCGAGTACTTACCCTCAGTTTTGCCATAACCTGTTGTAAGAAAATTATATAGAAAACCATTTTTTTACTAATGGTCGTATTGCCAAAAGCTAAGTTTTTGCATGTTACGAGAACCATTTTAGGATATTTTTGGGTAGTTAGAGAAAAGCAAACAGAGTTTTAGTTTGTTACACTCGTAGACGAGTTTGAGAAAAAAGAGATCTTTAAATACACGTTAACCAAACAACCCCTTAAAGTCTAAGCAAATGATTCTAAAAACAAACCGAATATTTATAACGAAAATACGGTTATTATTTTAGTCGTATGATATGTAAATATTGTCATCGTTACTAAATGTTCAGTTACTAATTATTTGAAATGTAAACATGTATGGTGGTTAGGTACTATGGAAAATTTAGTAGTGTACTATGTTTCTATGATCACTGCTCTACCAATTAGAGGTGAGCCGTTAGTCTCTCCACGAGTGTCTCCATCTTGGGCATTAGATATAGCAGCTCGTCTTGGGATGGAAATGTCAGAATCACAACGTTCTGGTAGCCCTCGGGGCATCCCACTCGTCTGGCTTCATGATAACTTTCGTTTTTATCTAGCTTCGTCAATGAGGAGACGAGAAAAAGACATCTGTTTGCGTATTTGTTGTGCCTCCTCGGGACTCTGTTTCCAAATTCACATGGGGACGTTGTTGTCCCTGGTCTCATCTACATTGCAGAAAATATGGTAGATGAACCTTTACCCGAGCAGCTAAAATATAACTTCGGTTCTGCCATGCCATCTCATACATACAGAGGCTTGTGTGATGCCACACAAAAAAGCTCTTTCGCACAAAAAGCTCCATTACTTTATGTCGCCTACGAGTTTTTACAGTTGTGGTTCTGGGAATACCTCCCTGTAGGACGACCTCATATAGTACAACCTATACACCCATACGACTTTAGCAAGGATGGCTGCGCAATTATGGCCACCAGATGGACAAAGGCACGGAAACGTTGGTCTCCAGATATTGCGAAAAATTGTTACCCTATGTACCACCAGCAGTTTGAGATACTTGATGAGGTAGAAGTCACATGGAACCCGTGGACTCAGGACCAGCTACAAATGGTCTTTGATGCTCGATCCTTCACACCAGGCATGTTGAGCGATAGTGCATTCTGGTTGACTCGCTGCAACTTATTGTTCCTGTAGTGTGTTGAGCCTTACAACCCAGAGCGTGTAATGAGACAGTTCGGTCTCTATCAAGAAATTCCACCACCTTTTCTAAGACGTATCAATGAGGAAACCCATAAGTAAGATGTGACCTCCCTAAATAGTTAGTGTCTATTTTAATTTACTAAACTCACACTTTGTTACATAATTTGCAGGCTAATCAATATGGGCAAGGGTTGGAGTTTATACGATTAGAGGGAGCAAAACAATGAATGGATACACAAGTGGGAAAATGAAGCGCTAGCAGATATAGTGCATCAACTTAGGTATATTTTATTTACATTATTTTATTACGATGATCATACGATGCGTGAAGATGCTTTGCTTTCATCACAACGGTTTCTGTAATTATTTAATTTTGCAGACCGTATGATGGAAGTACAGATCAAGCGTACAAGCAATGGTACTGCATGAACACACGTGCTAGCCTGGCCAGTCAGCCAGCTACTATACCAACACATCTCACACAGGAGGAGCAGGCGCGGAGACATATTGAGCTGCATGCAGCTTACTATCGTGACCAGATGGTAATCACTTGTAACTTTTTTAGGTTCATCATTTCAAAATCATTTGAACTAAATAAAATCCAAATATTGTTCAGCTTGAAAGTTGCAACGAAGTAGGGCAGATGGCTACGGACAGCATGCCGGCCCAGGGCACAGCTCGCCCATCATTCCAGAAACGTTTTCAACAATAGATGGCAACAAAGTTTAGATGCGGTAGAGGCGACGATGTTGTCACTGGAGCGTATAACATGCCGGTAGTGAGGTCAGCCAGACCAAGTGTGCCGCCGTCGTTCAGTCCAAGCGAGGCGCGTACGAGCCATGGGCAATGGGGGGAGGGTCCGAGTACTAGAACGACATTTCCACGACATGACTCATCTCTACCACTGCATCGCTCTTCTTCGGTGCAGCTTCGTCAGGGGCAGACATCTCAGGACCATGGCACGGGCTTGGATTCAATGCCCGAGCAGACTCTTTCCCCTAACCCATATGCGTACACAGGATATGATGCATACACCCAAGGTGAGGGATCTCAGTCGTATCTCTCCACGTGAGGGATCCCCATGCCCAAGGAGACTCGTGTACCAGATTTAAACTAGCACCACGTACCATGGCCAGACAGTACAGGCGAGGGATCTGATCAGGTAGTCATGTTTACATTTTAATGCATTTACAATGTTATCATATATTATCCTCTAACAGTTTGTTTACAATGTTTCTATGTGCAGGACATACATGATATTAATTGGGGCGATGAGAACACCCAACGTGGCGTCAACACAGGCGTCCTGGGAGCATCACATCATCATGGCGACACGGTTAGTTACAGAGTTCTTCGGAGGAGACGTTATTGGCCCATCTTTTATCCCTGCGTAATCACAACCATACACCTACAATTACGCTTCAGGTTCGCAACAAGGATTCGCGACTCCACCACCTACGCAGGACTCACAGACACATGAAGCCGAATTGGAGTACGGCCGCGGTCTTCGTGTAACTTGGCCACCTAATCGTTTGTCGCCTTCCGGTCGTAAGGAAAGGCCAGGTGGTCGTCGGAAAGTAGGGTGATTCATCTATCCACGTGTGCGACCCATTGTATCTACATATGTCAGTATCATACTTTTCGATTTGAACATCTATGTATGCTGAAATAAAAATGCACCAGTCAGGAACATTTTTTCCCGCCTATATCTCCCGACATATTATCCCGCTCCACTCTTCGGCTTATGTTAGGCCGAAATGAATTTTTTTTAAAAAATTTGGCTAATGAATACTGTGCAAACATTGTCCATCTTAGACATTGAAAAAAATATATTTTCAGGCAACCCTTTCCCCTCAATATTTTCCCGCCAACACTTTCCCTGCATATGTTCTCGCCACCCGTTTCCCGCCAACCCTTTCCCGCCATATGTTCCCGCCAACCCTTTCCCGCCATACTGCAGTCGTTATTTCCTGCCATTTTCTCCTCTCTATCTATAAAAACCCCTTCAGACGGAGGTGGATAAGCATTCGAGTGTAGTGTAGTCGAGATGTCCCATTATCCTTTCGATCGTAGTTTTCACCCTGAGATGAGCAGGACTCTTCTTAGGCTAGCTACCGATTTCAGGATGGACAATAGGATAGTTTCATGGGACGAACTCACCGGTAGTGACACCATAATGAATGAGTTGGCTCACCAATTACGTAGGTTTGGGTGACCTGAAAGGACCTATGAGGAGGTGCGTAAAGAACTTCTTAGGTTGAATGGAAGGTGGAAGAAGGTAGTGGAGCCGAAGAGCGAAACTTTTAGAAGGACTGCAGAAAAGCATCCATTTTTATGGACTGAGGAGAGCGAGGACGAAGACGATATCTTCATGCCGCCGCTTCCGGGTTCTGCATCGTCAAAGGGCAAGAGTTCTGCATCGTCTAAGGGCAAGAGTTCTGCATCGTCTAAGGGCAAGAGTTCTACATCGTCTAAGGGCAACAGTATTGCATCCTCGAAGGGCAAGATTTCTGCATCGTCCAAGGGTATGAGTTCTGCATCCTCGAAGGGCAAGAGTTCTGCATCCATGGAGGATGACGATGATGCCTTCATGTAGTTTTTAAGCTGTATTCCAGTTCTACCCTTTAATTCAGATGTACTTGCACTATTAGTTTGTACTCTCTTATTGTAGGGCATTATGTTCTATCTTAATTTCATTCTATAGTTGTTGCACGATGTTCGATATTATTGGAGGGCAAGAAAATGCCACTACTTTATTCTAAAACTTTATGTTTTTTCCATTACAACACGGTACAACTGAAAATAAGATACATCGTAGAATTGAAATAAAGCTAAAGCTACTTTTAACTACTAAAATAAAGCTACATTAAACTGTAGAAATAAAGATACAAATGATTGCGAAATTTAAAATACTACCACAGGAATCTACTGAGTCCAGCGTGGATATTTTTCTTTTCCATCGCCAGCTTCTTCTGCTGCCTTGGCCTCACGAGCCCTTTCTTTCTTTCTCTGCCTCTCCGCCTCACGAGCCTCCTTTCGCTGTCGTTCCTGCTCCTCCATGCGACGAGCCTCTTCCCTGTTTTTCTTTCCTAAATCCTGAAAAAAATGGTGTTGCTCCGCATAATATTCTTTTAACTCTCTCTCTCTTCCTCTGCTTTCTCCTCAGCTTCCGCCTTCTCGCGTCGCTCTTCCGCATAGAAACTATTCCACGCACGGCGACTTCTTTCACGAATCTCAGTCACTGCCCAAGCCGGCATCTCCGTGTCAATCCAAGGATAGTATGTGCACAGAGGCGGAGGAGACTACAACAAGAAACAAGAATGTTATTAAAGAATCTATCAAAACACCAACAATATTTATTTGTGATGGTTAAAGCATACCGGAGGCTTGTCGTACTCTGAAATAGCTATGGGTGGATCTTCCTCATAATTGGCGCACATGAAAAACTTCATGCCCAACCAATCTAAAAAATCTGTAACCTCCTTCACCTTGCAAAGATCGCCACACCAACACCGCAGGACTGCCACCCCCGGAGGCAAACTTGCGTTCTTCATTTTCCTCGGCCTAATGCTTTGATCCGAGCAAGGCAAACTCATACCGACTGAAAAAATGTGTTATACACTTTGCGCAGTGGTAATTTCAAGGATGGCTGGACGAGAGCCTCGGTGTCTCCCTTTATAAGCTCAGACGATAAATAATGGCGAGAAAATTAAGCGGTAAATTTTAGGATCCCTGTAGTGTCGGCACAACAGCTTCCCGCATCGAGTGACTGATGCCGTCGCATCCGCTCAAGCAATAGCCGGAGCGATTCTCACAGTGCTGTCCCATCTGCCGAGGCAAAAGAAGCTAAAGCAGGACTGATTCCTGCGCGAAAGAACCTAAAGCAAGGCATCAGCGTGCATTTTCCCGCGCGTGGGAATCACCGCCGTCAGCGTTGCTGTTGCACACGGGAATCAGCGCCATTTGCAACAGGAAAGGTGTCGGGCGTGCGAAGGAAGAAAGATGCCGCCTCCTCCGGTGGCAGCCTGGCCCACGCCTCGGCCTGCGCGCAGCAGAGGCTGTCGGACGGGGAGCGACAACGGCAGCTCTCGCCACCTCACCTAGTGGCGGCCGGGCCCACCGCTCCTGGCCCATTCTGTTCCAGCTGTTGCACTGTGCAAGAACCCGTTGTGACCCGCGCGGCCGCCTCCTGCGGTGGCGGCAGGTGCCACGTGTCGCCTGCCGCGCCTGCCGCCACTAGTGAGGGGTCCTTTTTGACGTTTTTATCTGCAGATAGTCCTTTTTGGCAATAGCGTTTGGCAGGGGGTCCTTTTGGACAAAAAATCGTCTGGGGACGGTGGAGAAGGGAGGGAAGCAAACGGTTTTTGTTTTCTTTGAGATGAATTCAGAAGCAAACAAGTGCAAGCAAGCGGTTGGGGATAGGAGGACTTCTACTCCTGCGGTCCTGCTCTCTTTGGTAAACAAAAATATATAATACGTTGTAAGTCACTTAGTTTTCATTTTCAAGCAAGCCGCGCCGTCCTTAGTCCGAAGTAATTTCAGAATTGCTCACCCATATACTGTTGCGTTCCTGACATTTTTTTTTGGAGAGAGGATCTTGATAACTTATTTCTGCGCAATGCTCTCGCGAGCAGAGAAAAGGGAGAGACACCGAAATTAAGAAATGGGCCAATCAAAGAATCGCTTATTTCTAAAGTCTGTGGACTCTAAATCTTTCAATTCGAACAATGGCGGGATCAATGATTGAAGATCGTGTGACCCAGCACCGGCGAATTGGGGGATTCTGCCGCACCTCCCGTTGGTCGACAGCAAATCCACCTGCCATTCATCATGGAATCCGTCCTTGTGTGCATAGCGCTCGCTAATTGGGCACGGTTCGTCGCCACACACACAACAAGACGCCCAGCCCAGCCCAGCCCAGGCCAGTGAAAACTGAAAACGATCGCAAACTCTCTCTACAAAAAGAAGAGAAATATTTGCAGTGGTGATAAAACTGACGATAGGGACATGCAGTTTTGGAAGCAAGCAGAGCACACACAAACCAAACCTACGATGACATCAGTGGAGTCCGAGAGGGGGAGCCCGGCCCGGCCCTTCTTTAAGATCACCACCCGCCCCCATTGCCATCTCCCACACCTCTCTCTCTCTCTCTCTCTCCCTCGTCATCTTCGTCTTCTTCTCGCCCGGTGACACTCGAGAGGGAAGGAACAATTCACCAGCTAGCTTGCGCTTGCTTGATCTTCTCTGCTGCAAGCCGCTGATCGGTTCTTTCCGGGAGGGAAGCGTCGGGGTTTGGCTCTTCTGTCAGGCTGGCTCTTGACATGTTCAGATCCAAGGTCCAGGAGATGATCCTCAGGAGGAGGTCCAGGTCCATGAACGGCGCCGCATGCGCGCAGCACGCCGGCAACTCTTCCACGGCCCCGTGCGACGCCGGCGGCAAGGCTGCTGCTACTGTTGCTTTTGCTGCTCGCGCGCCGTTGTTCGCCGCGCCGAGGCTGCTTCACTCGTCGTCGCTCCCTGCCGGCGACCGCGCCGCGGTCATCACTGGGAGCCCCGCGCGGGACTCCGAGACGACGGCCGCCTACGCCATGAGCCCGACCTCCGTGCTGGACGCATCAGCGGCCTTCGGCTCGACCGTGGACGCCGGCGGGGGCAAGCGCCGGCCGTGGTGCGACGGGTGCGCGGGCCCGCACGGGCTCGCCGACGTGCTCGACTGCGCCCACGAGGCCCAGCGGAGGAAGAGCGTCCTCCGGAGCACCGTCAGAGCGCAGGCGCCGGCTCTTGTCAGGTCGTGCTCCCTGGACCGGCGCGTGGAGTTCGGCGTCAAGAACAAGAGCTCATGGCTGCCGCTGCGCGCCGCCCGCGCGGGGGCGGCCGAGGAGTCGGAGGACGGACCGTCGTCCGAGGACTACACCTGCGTCATCTCCCGCGGGCCCAACCCGCGGACGGTGCACATCTTCGGCGACCGCGTCGTGGATTTATCCGCTTGCAGGTGATTACCACGGAGAAGAGCTACACGGGGAGAAACTGTGTTGGCGCTGCAGGGACGAAGCCTCGACGCCTCAAAGCAGGAGGAGGTGCTGGCCGCCCTCAAAGTGTCGACCTGTCGACGCACAAGATACCGGTGAAGATCAGGAACGATAAGAAGATCAGGAAGCAGCCTCTTGCTTGGCCTGCAAACAGTGCCACATCACAGGTCCTAGTCCCTGTGTTGTGCCATGAGAAGCAGAGAGCACAAGGAAGGAATGTGTCGACAAAGTTGTCGGAGTAGGTTCGGCTACCATTTTTGACCTATAGCACAGAAGCTGCTTAAGCTAGCCGCTTCAGTCGAAATGCCGCCATCTTTTTGTTAGTAATTTGTGAGCTGTGACTTGAAATGTTGACTTTGTCCTATACAAATTGTTGTTGATCTACGCCAAGCGGTGTGAGTTGGGTTGAATCTACACCAAAATTGTTGTGTCACAGGATGGCTTACCGTGTGACAATTACCATCAGACGAGTTCGTTTCTTGGAGAATTATTGCTGCGTCTTCCCTGATTGCTTCGGCGTGACGTGATCTCCGATATGACGGCGGCGAGGACAAGGTTCGTTTCCGTGCAATGATGGTCTCAAGTCTCAACGTGACGCGCCTGCCCGTTGGCGTTCCTCTGAAGAGCTGGAACGAGCGGCCTGCAGCACATGTCGTGTCTTCCTCTCAAACAGAGAAGAATATTTTCCAGCGATCGCCGGTTTGTCTTCATTTCGTACGTCAGAGTTGAGAAATTGTCATCCAGGGCCAGACGGAGGGTGCTAATCAGGGACCCGGCCGCGGAACTGATCCTTCTTACATAAGATAAGAACCCTATCTGAAAACTTAGAAACAAAGTTGTGTTTGACAATAATAGGGTCAACTGACCCATGTGTTTCGGTTAATACGATCATAAAATGGTTACATGATTGAAATATCTTGCAGAAAAATCAAGGAAGAATAAAGCGAATGACGACAGGAGTAAGACAGGTTAAACAGGTTCAAGACTTGAAGGATGAAGTGGCCACTTTCTCCTTGCTGGAGATGAAGATCTTTCTTTCAGCAGCCTAGTTAGCTTGCTTTTCCTGCTGTGTCGTAAAGACTTTTATGTGTCTGACATAAAAATGTTTGGTTCTATCTGGATGTTGCGGTCAGGGCACGTTTTGCCCGTTCTAGGTTAACACTCCGAGGCCTGTGTTGTGTGTGAGGCATGTCTATGTAGGTTGCTGGGAGGAGGGAGGGATGACTCCCTCTCTCGTGGCAGCTCCTGCCTCTTGGTTATGTCCTTTTAGCTTTGTAATCAAGAAGACATTGTGTTTTTTATAATGAAAATCGAAGAGGGGCTCTCTTCATAAAAAAGAAGAAGATAAAAAACCCCACTTGGCGGTGACTAATTACAGAGAGATTTTTTTTCGGGAAAGATTAGTTGCGAGGAGATGCAAAGGTGAACATGGTCGATGAGGTGGTTAAGGGCATCTCCAACGTCAGATGCTTAAACGGACGCCAGGATATATTTTCTATTGATTTCCCGGCTGATTAGCAGTCGGCAACTACTACAAATCATCCGACTTATTTCCTAGCAAAAACAGTCGGGTCACCAGCCGTGCGATCCATTCTTTCCAACCCTTGATACATCAACGCACTCCGAGTCGCTGACCCTTCTCTCACGCGTCGCGTTCAACCAGCCCCCGTGCTTCGATCTCACAGCACCGCATGTCGCCGCAGCACCGGAGAGCTGCCATGACCAGAGCTCCATAGCAACACCAAAACGCTACGTCTAGCGGCTGGCGAGCGCTCCGGCGGAGCTGCAATGGAGCCGACGGCGAGCGCTCCAATGCAACACCAAGAGCTTCCCTTGAGAGCCGCCAGCGACGTTGCATCGAGCCACTGCGGCGCTGCACTGAGCCATCGACGAAGCTCCAATGCAGCCCCGGCGGAGCTCCAACGACCCCGGCGGCGCTCCATTGCAGCCCCGGCCGCGCTTCATTGCAGCGCCGGCGATGACAGCGGATGCTGCGATGCAGCACGCGGCGGCCATGGCGGAAGTTGCGATGCAGCGCACGACGACGACGGCGCAGGCTGCTTCGCCGGAGCTGCAGTGGAGCAGCGGTGCAGCGACGCGAGGCGACGGCGGTTTGCAGCAGCGGCGAAGAGCATGGCGTGTAGGAGCAGGCATAGCAGAAACGCGAGTGGTGGCGGGCCGGCACTGGTGCCGATGGCGCTGCCATGGCTGTGTTGTGCCGCAGGAAGAAGAAAAACGAGGAGAAGAAACCAGCAGCTCAACGCGTGCAGGAAAGAGATAAGAGAATGAAAGGATAAGCAGCTCGTTGGGCCCACCAGACACGTGGCGAGCGTTAAAGGCGACTTACGGAGCGCGTTGATTAGTCGGTTTATTTTAAACGATTTCCTTGGCAGTTAGCCCATCAAATCCTAGCTCCAGGTGTGGCATCGATGCAAAGGTTTGCATCGGGCGCTAGGCCTCTTTTCTTCGCTCCGCCAGGCGTACGTGGTTGTAATTAGCGCTTGAAGTTAGCGCTTAGCATTGAGAGGGTGAGGCGCTTAGGTATTTTTTTATTTTGTGATATTTATTTTTTTCCTTCCTAAGCGCCTCTTCAAGCGTCCAGCATTGAACATGCTCTAAGAGTTTTCTCGCGGAACCTACTATTGAACAGTGCTATCCTGGTAGATCCAGTTGATCCTAGTGACTCTCTCTCTCTGCCGGTTTTGTAAGTAACAGTTCTTGCAATCATGAACCCTAAGGACATCTCCAACGGCGACCCACAAATTTTGTGTCGCATCCGTCCATAGACACGTATTGCGGGAGGCCGACATCCAACGTCGCACACATACGTCCTGCCTCCCTAATTTTTTTTGATAGAGCCCGCACGTGTTTCAGTAACCGCATACATAGAGTTCAGACATTTAAATAGCCGCATGCAGTAGTAGTTCAAATTTAAACAAGTTTAAATATTACATTCCAACATTGTTGTTCCCTTTAACCGTCCACCGATGCTCAATCAGATATTTGTTTAGCTGCTCGTGAGTTGGTCGATGTTGAAGTTGTTGATGAAATTTTAATACACTCTTCAAATGTGGGCGGATTCTGGTCTGGAAGTTCGATAAGATCACCCATGTTCTCAAATTTTAGAGTTGCGGCGGCATCCTCATCCTCATCATCGATGATCATATTGTGAATGATCATACAACATGTCATCACCTCCCACAAAGTCTCCGGATCCCATTGTTTAGCAGGTCCATAGACACACTACAAAACAGGCCTGCAGAACTCCAAATGCCCTCTCGACATCCTTTCTAGCTGCTTATTGTCTTTTGGCAAAGTGAGACTTTTTCTGGCCAACTGGATTAGAGATAGTGCTGACAAAGGTAGACCACGAAGAATAGGTACCGTCCATTGACATTATAGTGGCAAGGAGGAGCTTTTTCTTTTGTCAGCCTCGCAAACAACGGTGATCGTTGCGGCACATTGATGTTGTTGTGAGACACAAGGATTCCAAAGAAAGCATGCCAAATCTAAAGATCA